>NW_028237181.1:0-38731 GCF_017979445.1 Akebia trifoliata | reverse complement strand
GTAAAATAATGCGCAAATGAGAATGACATTGATTTGCTAACGAATCCTGATTCGGACTCTTGATTGTGATCTTTTTTATACTTAGAATAGTGTAAAACTTGAATATGTTCTGGATCTGTGGTTGCTTGTTTTATATGCATAAATGATACCATCATGGGAATTCTTGATTTATCATTTTAATTTAATATGGAACATGGTGATATAATACGAGAACACTCGCTAGTAGGAACGATTACATGGCCCGAACCTAGCTCTATTTTTCTGAACTTTTTTCCAATGTTTCCTGATTTAACCGAATTTTCCCCTTTCTGACTTATTCTTGAACCCCGACTTGGTGACTAAGTCTGTGATCCTTGGGGAACCATTTTTAGATTTTCATAATTGATTCTGACTATATGCTATGAATTAATATGGAGCGGTCTATATGTATATATTTATTTAGTTTTGATAGGTATAGGGTTAGCTGTTAGCAAATGAAGTTTTATTCAAGGGGCTTTGAACCTAGGACATGGGAACAACACTCCACATGTCTTACCACTTAGCTACGTTGGCAAACAGCTTATATGTATTTGAGTAATGCTACTTTCTTTCATTGAAGGAAGCACATTAGGAATTAAACTGATTTAGTATTTTTCTTCTGCAGGTATGATGGTCAGCGTGCCCAAATTCACAAACTAACTGATGGATCTATAAGAGTCTTTTCACGAAATGGGGATGAAACCACATTTAAATTTCCAGATTTGGTACATATAATAAATGAATTGTGTAAACCTGCTACAAGGACTTTCGTAGTGGATGCAGAGGTAACACATGATTTTGCTACGAAATACTCTATTTCTTCAGTTATGTCAATTGATTGTTTATGAGAAAATGCAAGCTGTATAGAATCATTCATAAATTGGACACTTTAATGTCACACTTTCAATTCCTATTGTTGTTTTGCTTGTTAATAAAAAAATTACCCTGTGGCCCCAGGTAGTAGCTGTTGATAGGAAGAATGGATGCAAGTTTATGTCCTTCCAAGAGCTGTCTTCAAGAGAGAGAGGCAGCAAGAACTCCTTGATCACAGTGGATAGTGTAAAGGTGTGTCAACATTTTATGTGTTTAACTTTGGAGTTGTGAAATATTTGAGCAGGGTTTCTTTAGATTCATTCTTGAAATAGAATCTAGGCTTTTCTCTTACTTGCTATGTAGAATGGAGCTTTACATGGTTAAAATGCTTCTGGGAATTAAGAATACGAAATTTAAGAAAAATAACTAGTTCCTTCAATTCCTCAATAAAACATGGAAATTAAGACCCATTAGATTCCTCATTAAGGTCATATGTTCTTGCATTTGAACTGCTAAAGAAGCAAATGCACCTATTGACTGGTTTCCTTCTCAATACACTGCACAATCTCCCTTGAGGGGCCAATAGCTTTGGCATTATTCTCTGCAACCACTAATGCAAGGAGTGAATTGTATCCGTAATGATTGAGGAACAACTGTTGAATCGTCAAAGAATGAACAAAATCCAACTAGATTGCCAAGACTCACCATTCAAGTATCTCAGATTTTGAATTGGCATCATCAAAATTGAGCTTCTTAAATACCCCAAGCCTTCAATTTTTTTATGTATCTCAGCAACTTCATGAATCCATCTGGTGATTCTTACGTAGAAAACTAAATTTATTGAGAATTCTTTGATACCCATTACAAATGCCCTAATAGGGTATTTATAGACCAACTATTACAAGAATATTCTAGAAAATTATCATATTGTAGAGGATTACAAGAATATTCTAGAAAACTATCTTATTGTAGAAGGTTACAAGAATGTTCTAGAAAGTCAAGAGTGATCAAGAATAATCAAGAAGAATATCCTATTTTCCTAAAATAAGCCTTGGAGATTTTTCAGTACTCCCCCTCAAGCTGGTGAATATATGCTTTCCATTCCCAGCTTGCCAATGACCTTTTGAAATGTGGTTCCAAGTAATCCTTTCGTTAGAACATCTGCAAGTTGCCCTTCTGTTAAAATGTATGGGATGCAAATTAAACCACTGTCTAGTTTTTCCTTTATGAAATGTCGATCCACTTCCACATGTTTTGTACGATCATGTTGCACTGGATTATGAGCAATATTGATGGCTGACTTGTTATCACAATACAACCTCATTGGACTGTCCAGGTGATTCTAAGATCTTCCAGAATTATTTTGATCCACAGAAGTTCACAAATTCCTTGTGCCATTGCCCGAAACTCTGTCTTTGCACTTGATCTTGCTATAACCGGTTGCTTTTTTACTTCTCTATGTAACTAGATTTCCTCCTAGAAATGTACAATAACCAGACGTCGATCTTCTATCCACCACGGACCCTGCATAATCTGAGTCTGTGTATGCTTCCAAATGCAAGTTTACTCCCTTTTTAAATAAAATTCCCTTATCTAGACTACCTTTTAAGTATTGGAGGATGCGGTATACGGTTGCAGGTGTATACTCTTAGGATTGTGCATGAATTAGCTAACCACACTAACAGAATATGCTATGTCAGGCCTAGTATGAGAGAGATAAATCAGTCTTCCAACCAAACGTTGATACATCCCTTTGTTTACAATCTCATCTTTTGGAGCTTCACTTAGCCTATGATTTACTTTTATCGGTGTCTCCATGGGATTGCAACCTATTTTTCCAGTTTCCTTGAGAAGATCTAGCAATATTTCTATTGTGAGACAAATATTCCTTCCTTTGAACGAGCAACTTCTATACCTAGGAAATACTTCAACTGGCCTAGGTCCTTTATTTCAAACTCTTTTGCAAGACGTTTCTTGAGTGCTCCTTCTTCCTTCGCATTATTACCAGTGACAATAATATTGTCCACATATACCAGTAGTGCAGTTACTCCCCCAAAGGCCGAGTGTTTTACGAATAGAGTGTGATCACCTTGATTTTGTTTGTAGCCCATTCCTAACATTGTCTTTGTAAACCTTCCAAACCATGCTCGTGGAGATTGTTTTAACCTTTACAATGTTTTCTTCAACCTGCATACCTTCTTATCTCCTGAATTGTCATCAAATCCTGGAGGCCTCACCATATAAATCTCTTCCTCTAGGTCTCCGTGAAGAAAGGCGTTTTTTCATGTCAAATTGGTGTAAACTCCAATCGAAGTTGGCTGTCAATGACAACAAAATCCTTGCTGTGTTCATCTTAGCCACCGGTGCAAATGTTTCTTCATAGTCCACTCCATAGGTTTGTGTATAACCTTTTGCAACTAACCTGGCTTTGTATCGTTCAAGTGATCCATCAGATTTATACTTCAAAGAAAACACCCATTTGCATCCAACAGGTTTCTTTCCTTTGGGCAGCTCCACCAACTCCCAAGTTTTGTTCTTCGCAAGTGCATCCATTTCCACTTTCATAGCATGTCTCCATTCTTCTTTGCTTAGGGCCTCGGATAGTGTTTGTGGTATGTTTGTGGAGTTTAGATGGGTAAGAAAGCTTTTGTGTGATGGTGACACTTTTTCGATGACACAAAATGAGACAATGGATATTTTGTACAATTTCGGGTACCTTTTCTAACTGCAATGGGTAAGTCAAGATCATTTTTTTTCAAAAACTTCAGAAGACAAATTGATGACAGGGATATCAGTATTTACCTCATTTCCGATAGCTAGTTCGGACGCTTGAGTTAGCTTCAGCTTAGCAGTGGAACCTCTCTTCCTTGAGTAAATTTGTAATGGTTTTGTGACAACTGACTCAATACAAGTATGTCCTGGGGTTATAGGTTCAAGCTATCCAGCTTCGGGTTGTTTTGATAGCTCAACTTCTTCTTGTTCAAGTTGTTTTGGTGGTTCAGTTTCAGGCAAGGGAAATGGTGGAGTGTTTTGGGTTGGTGGTTGGCTAGCTTGAGCAGGAAAGTCCATTAGAAAGCCATGATCCCCTTGGTCCTTATCTTCACTAGTAAGTGTCTCCCCCTTAAGAGAACGTTGGAAAAAACTTTCGCTTTCAACAAAAGTTACATCGGCGGACACAAAGATTTTGCGAGATGGTGGATGATAACATTTATAACTCTTTTGAGTTGAGGAATACCCCATGAAGACACACCTAAGAGCTCGAGGATCAAGTTTACTACGACCATGATGAATATGAACAAACGAGACACATCCAAAAACTCGAGGTAACAATTGATTGTGAGATGCAAAATCAGGAAATTTTTTTGGAAAAAACCTCCCAGGGACTTTTAAAATCAAGAACTCGAGATGGAGTACGGTTTATTAAGTGGGCTGATGTGAGAACTGCTTCACCCCATAAGTATTTGGGGACATTTCGTTGGAATAACGCACGAGTTGTTGACAAGAGAGAGCCATTCTTCCTTTTTGCCACTCCATTTTGTTGGGGTGTATCTATGCAAGAGGATTCATGTATTATCCCCTCTTTTTGAAAATATGGAGATAATACTTGATTAAAATATTCTCTTGCATTGTCAAATTTTATTTTTTTTATTTTAACCCCAAACTGATTTTTGACCATGTCATGAAAGATAGGGAGAACCGTGCAAACATCAGATTTTTGTTTTAGCAAAAAAGCCCATATGACATGAGTACAGTCGTCAACAAATGTGACAAACCATTTAGTCCCTGAAATATTTGAAATTCTTGACGGTCCCCAAATGTCATTATGGATTAATTGAAAAGGAAATGAGGATTTTTTATTACTCAAAGGAAAAGAAACTCGTTTGTGTTTGACAAACTCACAAATGTCACGAATATCAACATTCTTAAATAAGGAGGGAAACATGATACTCAAATTCCTAAAGGAAAGATGTCCAAACTGAAGGTGATAAAGCCAAATCTGGTCTTTTATTGAAGATCTTGTATCTGACGACAAAGAAGATGGATTGTCAATCCTACAACTCTTATTTTTATTCTGCATATTAAGGTAATAGAGGCCACTACTTTCCTTAGCATGCCCAATCGTCATCCCCGTAACTCGATTCTGAAAAATACAAGAGGTGGATGAAAAGATCAAGCTACAATTCAAATCCTTTGTGAGATTTTGGACAAAGACTAGATTTATTGTAAGTTTTGGAATGTGCAAAACATTTTTCAGAATTAATGAAGGACTTATGTGAATATCTCCTTGACCTGCTACAGTAGCAAATGACCCATCGGCTAATGTAATTTTTCTGTTACTAGAACATGGACTATATGTGGAGAATATAAAGGAGCAATGAGTCATGTGGTCAGTTGCTCCTGAATCAATGATCCAAGAGTCGAAATGGTTACTATCCGAGACACTAAAAGCATGAGAAGAAGAAATCATACCTAAATGTGCAAATGAACACATACCCAATGGTTTCTCCAAGGAGTTGAGAAGTGATATTAGCCGTTCAATGTCTTCTTTGTTGATCTCCTTGCTATTAGAATTCTCTTGAGCTCCCGAGTCATCATTGCCGGTTTGTGCCAGATTAGCATGTCCCTTTTGTTGTCAATTTTGCTGCCAGTTTTTTTATCCTCCCCCATTTCGACCAGAAAAGTTTTGTGGTCTCCCATGAAATTTCCAACACTGCTCCTTCAAGTGTCCTGTCTTCTTGCAATAGTTGTAGATGAGATTGGCCTTGTTACCATTTCTTTGATCTTGCCGTTTGCCTTCTGAGTTTACAACAAGAGCTTTCTCTGAGGAAGTTAGCTCTCTAGGACTTGTTGTAGCTAATGCTGAGGCTTCCAGCGATGCGTGTGGAACAAGCATGACTCCCCTTCGGCTTTCCTCGGCACGAACAATCGCAATTGTCTCATTTAGAGATGGTAATTCTTCCTTTCCAAAGATCTGCACTCTCACTTGATCAAACTCGGGATTGAGACCCGCCAAGAAGTCATATGTTCGATCATTCTCAATAAATTTTTTGAGAATGGCAGCATCTTCACTATCTTTCATCACAATACACCTATAATGATCCATCTCTTGCCACATGTTTTTCAACAGATTAGAATACTCTATAATTGAACGATTAGCTTATTTTGTAGTAATAAGTTTGGTCTTAATATCATAAATCTAGGCTGAATCGTTTACTTTTGAGTATGTCTGTCGAACTATCTCCCATATGTCCTTAGCTGTGGTGATAAACATACAGGTGTCACTGATTTCTGGCACCATTGCATTCCAAAGCCAGGTCATGACCATGGAGTCCGCTTCATCCCAAGCTGCGAATACAAGATCATTTTTATCAGGTCCGGTACCAAGGAGATGACTAAGTTTTCCCTTGCCTTTGAGAAAAGTTCGAACCAGCTTTGACCAAATTAAGTAATTTTTACCATTAAGTCTGTAAGCAGCCTGAATATTCTGCAACTCCCCTACGGCATGATTGATCGTCACCATCTCAGACTGATTGGTGGCTCTTGACTCTTCTGACATCATGAATTCAGCAAAGATCACAAGGGAAAAATAAAGGAAGAGTAAAAACAGATGAACAATGAACAAGACGGTAGAAAAAGAAAAAAATCGACTCCCAGGATATGAGCCTAAGGCTCTGATACCATGTAGAAAACTGAATTTATTGAGAATTCTTTGATACCCATTACAAATGCCCTAATAAGGTATTTATAGACCAACTATCCTATTACAAGAATATTCTAGAAAACTATCCTATTGTAGAGGATTACAAGAATATTCTAGAAAACTATCCTATTGTAGAAGGTTACAAGAATGTTCTAGAAAGTCAAGAGTGATCAAGAATAATCAAGAAGAATATCCTATTTTCCTAAAATAAGCCTTGGAGATTTTTCAGTATCTTATTATACCGATAGATGTAGCATATGGTTTACTTTCAAAACTAGCGGAATTCTATAGCAACCAGATTTTTTTCTCTAACAACTGATCCCAGGGGCTGACCTATGGAGATGTGGCAATTGGGATCTTCCATGAACTGAACACCATCAAGATACTATTTGATTCAACTCAACTGAACATCGTATGTTCCCAAAATTGTACTAAATCATCTTTATTGCTGAACATCCAAAAATCAAATGGTTAATGGCTTGAATAACTTACAACACAACGAGCATCTCAAAACCACCCAAAGGTTTTGTTTTTCTGCACTATAAGCCTTAAACCACACAAAAAAAAAATAATAAATAAATAAATAAATGAAAAAAACCGACCTTCCCCCCACCCCCCACACACAAAAGAAATCGTCATTAACAACTTAATCTCCTAAAAATTAGGTATTCAATTTTGATCTTGGTGTTTATTTCGGTCAGTCTGGAAATGGAAGTTTTTTTTTTTTTAAATATTTAATTCAATGTGGAAATTAATAGTGTTTTCATAGATATGAAGGTGCTACAGTGGAACTGATGGAAATATTAATGATTTTTTTTTTCTTGTTGAAATACTAGGAAATAATAAAACAAACATTTAAACTTATTCATAGGCCATAAAAATACTCTGAACAACCATATGAAGTGTGGCAACGAATATTGAAAAATTTCCATGTTATGTATGAGAAAAATCGAGAGCTTGAGAGTGAAAAACAGCATATACCTATCAAAAAAAGTTTATGGATCCAAAAAAACAGCAACGTATTCTGCATGGAAATGAGGATAATAATGTCACAATAACTATATAAACATTAATATGTAAAAAGCTTGCTTAATAAAAAAACTATTTAGCACTATGTTCATGTATTATTATGTTTTTTATTTTTAAATATGTTTATGATATGTCCAACACATTAAGCATGGGCGATTTATGTGCATGCTTATACAAATGTACTAATATGCTTAGGATACGTCAAAATAAGATGATTTAGATACCTAACTAATTCTCTTTCATTGATAATTACAATTGAATGTTATGAGTAGTTTTTTTTAGTGTGATTATTATTACTATTATGTATAATTTATAAATCCATTCTATAAACATTAAATAATTTGTGTGATTTGTTATTTTTACAAATTTTATGAATATTTTTATATTATTTTTGCAACAAAGAATATTGTGGTCAAATTTTACTATTAATCAGAATATTTCCACCGAAATCATGCATTTTACACATAATTTGACTATTTTGGTCAAAATCACTTTTCACCATAATATTTCTTAAAATGGATGATTATTTCCTCTTAAATATGTACAAAAATAATTATTAGTTAAATTTCATGTTGGACCTTGTTAAAATGAAAATATCAAAATTTAATACAATGCTTGTAAAAAAGAAAACCTCCAAAAACCTAAACCTTTCTGAACAGTCAAATTGGACTCAAATATTTGATATTTGAAACAAAGATCTTGAAGAGAAAATCGATGGTCACTCAACAAAGCAAACCATATTTATCCAACGGTTTTTCCTTATCACAATTACCCATGTCTTGGAATTTTGGGCATCCCTATAAGAAAATGTAAGAATCCAACCTTTCGACCCATGAGAACATGACAACATCAAAAAGTTGATGCCTGCTCTCTTATAGTTTCAATAGAAGGGGAAGAAGAGGGGATGGCTAGGAACTTGAGATAGAAATTGTGTAACACATTGAGAGAGAATTTGACAAATTTTGAAGAGTGGTTTTGAAGAGAGAAAGAAGGCCGGGGTTTTGAAAGTGGAAGATGACTGATTTAAGACATCTGCAGTTGTAGTTAGAATCTTAAGTAGTTTTCAAATTCTAGTAGGATTTGTTTCTATTTTCTAGTTCTGGTAGGATTTATATTTCATAGTTATTTTAGGAATACAATTCCTTGTTAGTTTCTAATTTGTTTTAAAATTTATTTTTATTCCTATTATTGTGCTTAGAAGTGTCCAAATTGAGTTATGGTAGGTTTAGAAAGTTAGTTTTATATTATAGATAGATTAGAAAGTTACCTTTTAGTATTTTAGAAGGTTTCTAAGTTGTTATGATGGAGTTATCTATATAAGGAGCTCTAAAAACGAAATTCAATAAATTCCAAACATATCAATTCAATTATCTTTTCTCTCTTAATTATTTTTTAGCTTTATGCTTTATTTTCTTTCAAGTTGTTGCTTGTTTATCAATTAACAATTGAATCTATTGATTCAAATTGATTTTTTGTGTTCCACTGAACACAATATCTTAATTCCTATCAAATCTATTGATTCAGACGCTTCTGCTATATTAATCACAATATCTGGGGAGATTTTTTATAAAGAAAGGGGAATGAAATGACCTATTTTACCTCAGTTTTTAGTTGAAACAAGATAGTCTAATGGGTGTTTCAGTTAAATGTCTTGTTTAGATAAATATCCACAATTTAGATATCATCATCATTAAATCCTTACCCAAAACTTGGACTCAGATGAATGAATCTTGTCCCTCGATTCAATTCATTCTAAATCCATTTCTCTTATTAATTCAAGTATGTGTATATCCCCTCATTACGTCAATCCCCATTCTTTTTGTTCTTTCACTCCCTATTTGTTAAAACCTACAACCTACTTTTGCTTTCAATTCATGAAAATGAATTATTTTTTTAAGTAAAATTGTATTATCAATAAAAGGAAGCAAGGTTGAGCGAGATGACCAACCAAGCAATGCCAACATGAATGCGTTTATCAGCTATTGGGGCTACTACTACACTTAACATGAATGTGTTTATTTCTTATTTATTTTTGTTACTCTTTCCATTAATCCATCTTAACATTGTCATCTTTGCTGGCATTGTCAATGTAACTATAAATTAACTGACGAAGATGCAGAGGTTTGTCGACAACGTTCTCGCTGTCACCAAAGATGTCAAGGTGAAGGTGGAGCGCAAGCTGTTCGAGATCAGGGAGATATGGTTTAAGAATGGGAGAGGAGTGTAGATAACAGAGAAAGGGAAAAGATTCCAACCGTTCATCCAACTCAGGGAAGACGAAGCTATTTGGGTATCTGCCCAGTTAGATTTAGCAAGAGGTGTTGAGAAGCCCGTAACGGTTATGGAAAATTTTTGAAGCTTTAACAATTTTCAGAGAAGGTTCGTCTGCGAGCAATTGTGTTCCCGGAAGGGTTGGGAGGAAATGGGTGGGGAGAAGTTGGTCTCGCCATCAAAATGCTGTTATAACTTGTAAGAGGATGGTGGATCCGAAGGAAGGGGTAGGGGTAGATAAATCCTTGGTTGAGGTTGCTCGCAAATCTCAGACTAATCCTAACCCACAGGTTTCCAACTTGGAATCTGATGGGGATTTAGTCAAGGAAGGAAATCCTAGACTTGGGGGTAAGCTAGTAAAACCTTCTGGAAAAGCTTTTGGTAGTTGGAGGTGGGCCTTTATTTGCAAGGCAAGCTCCCGGGAGGTAGATTGGGAAGCTTTTTTGCAAGATATTAAACGTAGCCTGAATCATTCCCTGGGGACAAAATTGCTGTATTGGGATCCCATTACATCGATTTTAATGTTGGGGAACAGGTCAGTGTTCCTGAAGGTTAATCCTAGAAGATTGGTCAAGGTGGGGGACATCTATGTTCACTTACGTCCCTGGTTTGCGGACTGTAATTCTTTAAATCCAGAATGGAAGACGGGGGGGACCTGGGTTCAAATCAATGGACTTCCATTCCATTTATGGGGCAGTTTTGCCTTCAAAAAGATCGGTGCTCAGTTGGGTGGGCTTTTGGAAGTAGACTCGACTACGTTCCACTGTGCGATGTTGGATAGTGCAAAGCTGAAGGTTGGATATTCTCCATGGAGGATGCCACGTGGACTCAACCTCTGGGTTGATGGTTGCAAATATTCAGTAGGGGTCGAGGTGTTAGTTGCAGAAGAAGCGAAATCAGTAGAAATGATAACAGCAGTCTTAGAGAGGACGAAGGAGGATGGAGATAAGGAGGGCAGATTCTCAGTCGACAGAGGTATCCAGGTGGAGGAATCATGGTTCCAGGCGGAAGAGGAGGCGAGCCAGAGAGACGAACCTGGAACTATCAAATTGGGCCGTAGTTTATCAATTCCAGGAGAAGGTAGCGTAAGTGATAAGTTTCGTAGACGGACAAGCCTCGCCTCGATAGTGGTACACGTGGCAAGAGCATTAAATGCCAGAAATCACGTCGTTGGGAGGAAGGACACATTCGGACGGTAGAGTTGTTGGGCAAGGCAGCTCGTACTGTTAATTACAGAAAATGGTTACGCAAATCTGGGGCTTTGGATATCTCTAAGGCCGAAGTAGCAGATTTGGGGGTTAAGGATACAGGGGCCCAAGATGGAGTTGAGGGGTCCAACACTCCCGTAGCCCAAGACATGGAGGAAGTCGGGCTGGGTGGTGTAGTCCAATCGGGTGTTGTAGGGCCCATTGTTTCGGAATTACAGGACTAGGTCTCAGCTGGGCTGGGTAGTGAGGCCCAACAAATTAATGGTGGGCTAGGTAGTGGGTTTCAAATGACTGAAGGAACATCAGTTCAGGAAACTCAGGACCGGGCTGTTATTGGATCGGACGACGGGGCCCATGATGCGGATTTAGGGCTGGGCTTTGATAACGCGATGGATTTAGATCTGTTGCCGATTAAGAGCCGCAAGTCCAATGGACATTCTGTTTCAGCAGGAAAACAGGCCGGGCTTCTTAAGGCTTTTGGACTGAGATATAAGAGGGTTTGTGGTAGGTCTGTTCGGTGCAAAGCTAAAAGGAGGAAAGTTCGCAACAGGCGAGTGGAAGAGGTAGCTCCGCCTGAGGGTGCGACCGACAAGTCTTCAGTGGCAAGAGTGACAGGTGAATCGAACGATAGTTTTCGAGGTAGGGTGGTGGTATCTGAGAGTTGGAAGGGTTTCAATTTTGCAGGGAACTCAAGTCAAGTGGAAAAGGAAAATGGTTTCTATGGCAAGGAGGTCAGTATGATAGGCCAGAATCGTTTTAACGTCGGCATCCGAGATTTGGAAATTCAGGAGTTCTGTTGTTTAGCCACAGACAGTCAACTCAAGGTAAGTTCGATTTCTGGGAGGTGGGGTTTGGGCTTAGTGACAGAGGGGAGTTGTCTATATGTTTTGACGACAAGGGCAGGAGGTTCTTGGGTACCATGGGCTTCTTTTTCTTTAGATTCGCTGGGGGGTTTCTGTGGAGTAGGAAGTAATTCTGAGAGTCGATATCTCAGATATGCAAAATTATCAGAATATCAGCAAGAACAGTGGCGGAAGTTGAGTTTGAGAGGAGAAACAGGCCTTGTTGTTGAGACAGATAAGGAAAGGAGTAATTCGAGGCTTACTAGAGGACAAGTGTGCTCATTAGCAAGATCAACGGAGGTTGTTAGGTGCGGGATTGACAGTATAGAGCAGCAAAGTAATCTTAGAAACCTAATAGAGCAGATCTTGGCCACTCTGCTGGAAATTGGATTGAAAGTAGGGATGTCCGTCAGAAATGAAAGCAAGGTGTCTCAGTTACTAGTTAATGTGGCCATGAAAACCAGCAAGGGTATAGAGGTTTGTATGCAGAAGGTGGTGGGACAGTGGGAAAGCGGAGATGTCGTCGAGGGCTCATTTTCAGTATGAGTTCTCCAGGTTAAAGAGTACGAGATAGTTATCAAGTTGTGATAATTTGACTAAGGAGAGGAATAAAAGACTGAAAAAGGAGATTATACAGCTCAAAAAGTCGGTGGAGGGCTTTCCAATCATAGCCACAAAAGGGAAGAGAGCCGGAAAGCGCTTAGTAGGCCCTAATGTTAATTAAAATCGTGTCCTAGAATGTAAGGGGGTTGAATGCAGCCCCAAAAATAGCAGCAATCAAAGTCATTCTGCATAATCTTAAACCTCATATAGTGGCTTTTCAAGAATCGAAGTTAGATAAGGTGGATGATAGGGTGATCAAGGAGATTTGGGAATTAAATCAGTTGGGTGGTGTGCTCTTCCGTCTTGGGGGGCGTCGGGTGGAATCATTTTAATGTGGAATAAGAAGTCAGTGGTGGTGGAGGATAGTCTTGTCGGGGGCTTTTCGGTGTCAATTTTATGCAGGTTGATTGGAGAGGATTTCACCTGGGTTTTTTCAGGGGCGTACGGACCAATTTTAGTAAGGGAGCGGAAGCAATTTTGGGAAGAGTTAGATGATATAAAGGAGTGTTGGGACAGACCGTGGGTTATGGGGGGAGATTTCAATGCCATTCGGTTCTCGTTCGAGAAGAGTGGGGGGTCAAGAATCACTCCGAAGATGCGTGAGTTCTCGGAGTTTGTAGATCGAAACGGGATGATAGATCTTCCGCTATGTGGGGGTAGGTTCACGTGGTCTAATAACCAGGAAAACCCGAAGCTTAGCAGATTGGATCGTTTTTTAGTCTCGTTAGATTGGGAAGAACATTTCGGTAAGCTGAGTCAGGAGAAATGGCCTAATCCGGTGTCAGATCATTGTCCTATTTCCTTGGTGGCTGGGATGCGGAGGAATAGGCCTGCGCCCTTTAGATTTGAGAACATGTGGTTAGAGCACCAAGGTTTTGGAGAGATGATTGATGCTTGGTGGAATGAGCTGTCGTTTGAAGGTAGGCCGGGGAGAGCATTGTGGCTAAAATTGAAGGCTATTAAAGAAAGGTTGAAAATCTGGAATAAGGATACTTTTGGGTCTGTGCATGATAGGAAAAGTGTTGTGTTAGTGGAATTAGAAGAAATGGAAGGTGGAGAGGAGAGAGGGGGTTTGGGTGCCGAGGAGAGGTTAAAGCGAGCGAACCTTAAAGTTGAGTTTCAAAGACTAGCGGCTATGGAGGAAATTAGTTGGAAGCAAAAGTTGAGAGTTCGGTGGCTCAAGGAGGGAGACAAAAATACTACTTTTTTCCATCGTATAGAGAATTTTAACAACCGGGTGAATTTCATCTCGAAACTTAAGGTAAATGATATGTGGATGAATGGAGAAGAGGAGGTGTGTGGGGGGGTGGTGAATTTCTACAGTAACTTGTATACGGAGGATTACGCGAACAGGCCTTTATTAGATTCTCTACACTTTGGTGCCATTTCTTTAGAGCAATAGAGGTGGCTTGAAAGGCCGTTTGAAGTCGAAGAAGTGTGGGGAGTGGTGAGTAGTTTGGCGAGCGACAAGGCCCCAGGGCCAGATGGTTTCTCTCTTGGTTTTTTCAAAGCTTGTTGGGAGACAGTGAAAGAAGACATGATGGCGACTATCGAGGACTTCTATAGGGAAGGTTTTCTAGATCTAGGCTCTAATTGTACCTTTCTTGCATTGATTCCTAAGGTGTCGGGGACTGAAGACATCAGGGATCTCAGACCGATTAGTTTGGTGAGTTCAATTTATAAAATCATCTCGAAAATTTTATCCTCCAGGTTTAAGACAGTGTTGAGGGATATCATTGGTCTAGCTCAAGGAGCTTTTGTTTCAGGGAGACAGATTTTGGACGGGATTCTTATAGCTAACGAATGTATTGACTCACGTCGTAAAGCTAAGATTCTAGGTTTAGTTTGCAAAGTTGATCTAGAGAAAGCATATGATCATGTGAACTGGAACTTGGTGAAGTATCTATTAAGGAGGATGGGGTGTGACAATAGATGGGTTAGGTGGGTTTTGAAATGCATTTCAACTTTCACGTTCTCAATTTTGGTCAACAGATCTTCGACAGGGTATTTTAGAAGTTCAAGGGGTTTACGCCAAGGAGATCCGTTGTCGCCTTTTCTTTTTGTGATAGTCATGGAGGCTTTGGGAAGGATGCTTTCCAAAGCGGCAGATATGGGGGAACTTTCCGGTTTTTCCACTAGGGAGGGTGGCCATGTTGTGTCTCATCTCCAGTTTGCAGATGACACCTTAATTTTTTTGGATTACTCCCCAAGTCAGTTGAGTTTCTTAAGCGGCATTCTTGGGTGTTTTGAGGCCATTTCTAGTATCGCAGTGAACCTTTGCAAAAGTAAGTTGTTTGCGGTTGGTGAAGAGGAAGGATTGGAAGTAGTGGCGGCATCGATCGGTTTTCAGATAGGGGAGCTTCCATCTACTTACTTGGGGTTTCTTTTGGGGATGGGCTATACAAGTAAGGATATTTGGGAGCCGGTGTTAGAAAGGATGAGAAAGAGACTTAGTGCTTGGAAAGTGAAGATTCTAACGAAAGGTGGGAAGGTTACCCTCATTAAAAGTGCGTTGGCTAGTATTTCCATTTATACTCTGTCTATTTTCTCATTGCCCAAATATGTGGAAGTTCAGTTGGAAAGAATATGTCATGATTTTTTATGGCACGGGAAGGATGGTGTTAGAAAGCATCATTGGGTGCGTTGGAGTAAGTTATGTTTGCCCAAGAAGAATGGGGGGCTGGGTATTCGCAAATTCGGAACTATGAACTCTGCTCTGTTGGGGAAGTGGCTTAGTAGTTTCGGTGAGGAAAGGGATAGTCTTTAGAGGAAAGTAATCGTGGACAAATATGGTGTAAGTGGGAATGGGTGGGAGAGTGGCCCAGCGAAAGGTGCGTTGGGGTGGTGTTTGGAAAGGAATCCTTAGGAGACTACCGGCAGTTAGGAGCATAGTGAAATGCATGGTTGGGACTGGGACTAAGGTGAGGTTCTGGGAGGATTGGTGGTGTGGGAATGGTCCCCTTAAGGACTCGTTTCCGGTGCTTTTTAATTTATCTTTGAAGAATGAGTAAGTTTTTTCTGGCTTCAAGAGAGTGGAAAATGGAATGTTTAAATGGGACTTTGGGTTTATAAGAACTTTCAATGATTGGGAGGTGGATATGTTTGGGAAGTTTATTGCTATGGTGGAGAATAATTATGTGCAGAGTTCATCGATAGATCAGGGACTGTGGGAAGGTACCCGGGATGGGAAGTTCACTGTCAAATCGTTGTATGTTAGCATTGCGCCAAGTAGTACAATGTCATTTCCTCACTCTATTGTCTGGGGTGGCAAGATACCTCAGAAGATTTCGGTTTTCCTTTGGTTGGCAGCTTTAGGGAGACTCGCAACTCTAGACCAACTGATCAGAAGAGGTTTCATCTCGCCAAATCAATGTTGTATGTGTAGATCCCAGGCGGAAACGGTGGATCACTTGCTCATCCATTGTCAGGTGGCTCATCACATTTGGTCGCACTTTATTTCTCTATTTGGGATAGAGGGCTATTTGGAATCTTGGTTAGCTTGGGGAGCTTCATTCTTGCGTTTTAAACAAATTCTTTGGTTCCTAACTCCGTTTGCAATTTGTTGGTGTATCTGGAAAGAACGCAATCGTTGTATCTTTGAGGGGAAGGTTTCTACGATGGAAGAATTAATTCTTTCTGTTTTGGAGATCATGTTTTCTTGGAGTAAACTGTACAAGGATTTTAAGGGGGTATTCTTTGAAGACTTTGTCGATTGTTGGGACAGGGTGTGTTTGTTATAGCGGGTTTAACTCGATGGTCGAGCTCTTTTTGTTTCACTCTTTCTTTTGTTTTGTCTTTGTTTGGTTGGTCCCCTTTGTTTTGGGTTGGTCATCTCGACCCCCTATTTTCTTATCAATAAATTATCTTTATCGATCAAAAAAAAAAAAAAAACATTGTCATCTTTGCTATGCTCAATCTATGAAAATGTTGTTTCCTAATTGCCCAACATTTAGCTCCATAAAGCATACTTGGTCTTACTGCTATCTTATAAAATTTACCTTTTAATTTGTTTGGTATGTGCTGGTCCCATCGTACTCCAGAAGCACATTTCCACTTATTGAACATTAATTCAATAGATATCTACTATATAAAGATTTACATTCATTATTTGATTTGGATTAAATTGGGAAGCCCAAAGTTTCAACCCAAGTTTTGGTAAAGACTCAAAATTTCTATGTTTGAGTCGATCATATGCCCTAGAAACTCACTTATGTTGCACTTTAGTTCCATCAATTTGCCACATTGATTATGCTGTTTTTGGTCCCTCAAAATACCAATACTGTGGCTGGTTTTGGATGATTAATTCCTTAGAAAGGAATATGTTTTTGAAAGAGTTTTAGTATGATAATAGTAACTCATAGTCGATACATGCAATGTGTCACATTATAATTGTTTTATTTAGGCAATTATACATTATAATCTAAATTATGTTTTCAATCGTTCAATTGAAAATTAATGAGGTATGATGATTTATCACTGAAAAATCAGTAAAAATACGATGTATCAATTTCCACATAGAATATTCTCTTGACACGTATATAACAAACATATTTCATGTCAAAACCCCAAAGTACCAATACATATTTCAATCCTTCTGTTTCAATATTTCAGATCATGTGGGAATTATCACCATGAAGAATGTTTGTAGATTCCAATTCACTGATTTAAAAAGGAGATTGAAATTACTAAGACCTTCCCAGAATATCCTACCCAATAATCGGATTGATGGAATTGTGAGAGCCAGAATCTTTCATTGTTGTCCCTAATTTCCGTTTTGCTTTCCTATCTTTCTTTGTCTTTGACTTTGTGCGCCCATACTTTCATATGCCTATTTTTCTTTGAGTTGGTTATGACCTTAATTTTTTATTTTATTTTTAGCTTTTTTCATCTCTATTGTGTATTTCAGGATAATGAGGTTGATGATTGTTGTGGGCACATGTTCATTGCATTTCTTAAACTTTAAATTATAGGATATGGTTTATTATGATCTTTTTTTCAAGGAAGAAGATTATTTTGTTTTATTTTGTTAAATAGAATCATCTCTTCTGACCACCATAAATCTGATTTTTACAATTTCTGTTTCTCTCACAGCAGTGAGAGTTTTATGTGAGTTATATTATATCTTTGAAATTACCTTCTTTTTGTCTTTCCTTATGTTAACTTTCTTGTCAATTTACTCTAATGTTTGGGGTTTTGCTCCAATTATTTCTTTCCATGTTTTTTTTTTTTTTTTTTCTGACTTCTTCACAATTTCCTTCGTATAATTTTCTATTAGTATAAATGGCAGACAATTATTTTGAATTTGCTTATTAACATACATAATGCACATTTATTGGTCAGTGCTTGGGTGGTCTATATTCCTGGATTGATTTAGTCATATGCTTTACCTTGCAGGTTGGCATTTGTGTCTTCATCTTTGATGTCATGTTTGTGAATGGAGACCAGTAACCATCTAAACCCTTTCTTGAATTTTTGAGATTCTTGGGTTAAAAATTTAGGTTGAACTATATACTTTGGACATATTTCAGAAATTAAATGTTGGTTTCGCTATTACCTCTGAAACTAAAATATGTTATTTATGCTTATATGAAAGTTCTGACATTGTGAAAAATGATCGTGTGCCTATACATCAGAAACTGGCTGGATGTAAGTTAACAATTTTTTTCATCAAATGGAAATATTAGTTGGTTTAAGGGAAGTGAAAAACATATCTCTGACTTGTAATTTCAATTGTGAATATAATGAAGGCAAAATCTAAAGGCTTGCCATTGACTACTTTAAGATTTGTGTGCAACATTGAAAAAATAGGTTGAGACAGAGAAGTAGAGAGAAGAATTATCATGGTTCTGTTGAGTTTAGTCCCATGTTGGACACTTATTGCCTTGTCTCTCTCCTTATAATCTCCTAGGCCTCTCCACTCATTGCCAATTGGTTTTGAGTTGGACCCCCAAACTTATCTTGGTATCCCGCTTTTCTCTCCTCCACGTCACCTAGTTCCTCAACGTGCGAGGGCATGTTGAGTCTAGTCCCACATTGGACACTCATTGCCTTGTCTCTCTCCTTATAAGCTCCTGGGCCTCTCCACTCATTGCCAATTGGTTTTGAGTTGGACCCCCAAACTTATCAAGTTCATCATTGGGAATGTGACGACTACGTTGTCGAGCCATGATTGCAAATCCACTAGTAGTGACTAGTGGGTATCTACAATTAATTAGAATGTTGCAAACAGATGATATGTAATATGCCTTCATTGGTTCTTTACTCCAATGAGAATCCTATAAGTCGGTCATGAGGTGCTTGAAGTCGGATTTCAGAAGCAGACCTGACTTGAACTACTAATAATCCAGCTTGAAGTTTCATAGGAGATTGATTGCTACTTTCTCAAGGGAGTCTTTCATATCTATAGACTTTGAGTATGCTGTTGATTTGGATGGTAAACTTCGAATTGTAATATTCTTGATTTTCGGTATCTGGATTGAACCGTGATGCTTAGATTTGGTCTTAATCAATGAAGGCATGAAGATGAGTGTCTTGGTAAAAGATAAATAGATTAAGGAAAGGTGGCTAGGTTATTTCCAGAAATTATTAAATAAAGACCACTTAAAAGTGATCTGAGAGTATACATACATTCATGGAATCGGGGTGTCATAAGTGAAGATAGCAATAACAAAGATGAAGACAAGTATGCCTTAATATCAAATGATATTCTGATAGAAGTTTGAGACATGCATCCAAAGTACTGGATTCTACTGGCCTACTTTAATTGTTCAACAATATTTTTAAGTCTAAAAAGATACCAAATGAATGGAGAAAGATACCAAAATTGCTATATATAACAACAAAGGAGACATGTATAGCTGCATTAACTATCAGGTGTTAGAAGCATCACTAAATTCTTTGCGCATTATCACCGCTCTCAACCCCTCTTTTCTGTATTGAGATTCATTCAGCCATTGTTTTTAGTTTGGCATTGATGGGGTGAAGCACTATAATGTACTAGTGAGATATTGAAGTTTCAAGATAGGTTAAAATTTCGTCTTGATAAAATGTTTCGTTTGGGAAAAAAAATCAATACAGACTCGATTAAAATATTCTGAGACAATCCAAAACATTGACCCTGAAACATTCATTTCGAATTGGAACGGAAAAACTGGAAGCTTGGTAATAAACTTCTCACTTTTCTCCCATAGATTTTTATTGCTTATTCAAGACTTTTCATCATTTTGGATTTGTGTACATATTGTATATTTCCTATTACATCATAGGTTGCATTATCTTAGCTGGAAAAAAAAATCCCATTCAAAAGATGTTATCACATGCTTTTGATTTTTTTGCAATCTTAGGTGCATCTGGTATAATATATTCTAACATACTATAGCTGAACTAATGTAACTTAATATGTGACCTTGAACAAATTCTCTTATTTACAGGCTATTGGCCTTCCCTCTATGTCAAAGGAGAAGATGTATGTTTTTACCTCTCTGATTTACCAGAGAAAAATGCCTTTTTTTTTTCCTTCTATTTCCACAGATCTTAATGTAAGCAAAATCTCAACTCTTCTTTTTATAATGATCTGTCACAGATTTGAAGGATTTGTTCTATGATGAGAAGTGGGGTTATTTTGAATTTGCAAAGGAAATAACAGTAAGTACTTATTTATGTTCATATCAATTTAGTTCATTGATCTTTGAATAAATGGTTGTTTCTTATCTTGGTGCATTTTAGGTGGAAGCTGAAGATGCCTGTCGGAGCTCTCAAGCTACATTGACTAAGATAAACTCATTTATTGAAGATGCATTTAACTCCTCGTGTGAAGGAATCATGGTGAAATCTTTAGACGTTGATGCTGGATATGTTGCATCAAAGCGTACTGACTCGTGGTTAAAGGTTATGTCAATTTAATGAGTGGTTATTTATTTATTTATTTTTAACTAAGTTAAAAAAAAAAAAAAAAAAAACTTCCAAATAAAAGCAGAACACTGATATTTCCATTTTAGGTCAAGAGAGATTATATGGAAGGATTGAGCGACTCTCTTGATTTGGTTCCCATCGGTGCTTGGCATGGGAATGGGAGAAAAGCAGGCTGGTAATAACCGTAAATTCATTCCAGTATTTTTGCTATATACTTGTAATAGTTTAGGTTATTTCTATGAGTAAATTTTCACCATTTGGAAAAGCACAGTAGCAGTAACCACAGTGTTCTTTTTCTCATCTTTCAGGTATAGTCCATTCCTTATGGCATGCTACAACCCCGATACTGAAGAATTTCAAAGTGTGTGCCGTGTCATGTCTGGATTCACTGATTCTTTCTATGTGGATGTAAGTCAGATGTTTTACCCCGTTGGCCACCTGTTTTAGTTTTGAATCTTCTTATTAATGATTTCCCATCCCCTGCCAGACTTGATTGATTTATGATCCCTTGATGGGATCTTTGAACCAGTCTTTTTTCTAGTTTGAACTCCATTGGAATGCCATATTAGACCCTTATTCAGATCAAATAAAATGGAGTACTATTGTAAATAAGAAACAAATACCCTTCTAGACCCAAAAGTAACAACTGAACTCAAACCATTTTGGGTTGATATCATTCAGCCAACATAGGTGATGCAAGTTATTAAAGCTGGCTATTGCCAAGATGAAATTCCATCTCTTTTTTTTTTGGTTTTTAGACAGGGCATAAAATGGGTCGGATTTTATCTGAAATCCGAGTGATCCAAAATTCAAATTTAGCGGGTTTGGGTCATTGGACTAGATTCGAATAGAAACAAATGGGTCGAATATGGTTTGATGTTCCATGACCCAAGTCGAATCTGGTACGGATACAGAGCCATCCATATATCAGAATGAAGATCCGAATTATATATTGTTTGAAAATTATATTCTTAGGTTTTTCAAAATATCCTTTTCTACTATTGCAACGTAACAGAAATTCTTATAAATAAAAGGTTTTATAATAGTAATTAACAAACAAGTATCGAAGAAAAAATGTTGAACTATCTCGAATTATCTTACTTGGTCCGACCCGAATCAAGCAATTCAGTCATGTTGTATCCTGGTTAATTGAAGTCAAAATGGTTCAGATATGGTTTATCTAGTAGGATCCGAGCTGAATTTGGATATGGATTCGGGTCCCACTAAAGAAATTTGGATCTGAATATGGATATACTCGGATCCGAGTTGAATCCAACCCATTTTAAGCCCTACAGTTTAAATTTTCATTGTGTGAATGAAAGGGGATTGATTGCGTGCGAAAGTTGAGTTGCAGATGAAGGAGTTCTTTTCCGGCGAAAAGATATTGTCCAAAAACCTCCTTATTATCAAACGGCTGAGAGGTACCAGATAGATGGTTTTCTCCTGAACTTGTCTGGGAGATAAAAGGTGCAGGTAAGTAATTTCCACCATGTAATAGTTTTCCCTGACAAGCTAATTCAAATCATTATGAAAATTTCTCTATAATTTAATATTTTGCAGACTTCACAATTTCACCGGTTCACCAGGCTGCCATTGGTTTAGTTCATCCCTCTCGTGGTATCTCAATCAGATTCCCGAGATTCATTCGCGTGGTACCAGATAGAAGAGTGGAGGACTGTAGCACAGCCATCGATATAGCTATATGTTTCCATTACAGACCCGAAAGATGGATGTCAGTGTTGAAGTTTAAATTGTGTTTCTGTTTCATTTTTTCCTGTAAAGTTGAAGCTGTGTAGTTTGTGGAATTTTAAAAAAATGGCCTTAATATTTTTGTTTTTCAAGGCACTCACTCCTTTTGAGTTCTCATTGTTGTACTTGTGATGCAATTGTGGGAGTGTAATTAGAATTAAACATTTTTCTAGATGCAATTTCTTGCACTACCTCGATTCTCTTTGATACTTTGGATCTAGATCCTCTTGCTCCTAGGTGTAGGGGTGTCAATGGGTCGGTTCTGGTTTGGTTCCTATAAATATTAGAACCATAACCACTATATTTTATCGGTTTTGGTTCTTGTTAGTTTGAGTTCCGATTTTAAAATAAGTGGAACTGGAATTAGAACCGTCAAAATCCATGGGTACCCATTAGTTTCAGTTTTCAAGAATCAAATGAGAAAAATTATTTCAAAATCATTATTAAAAAAAAAAATTCCTTCTAAAAAATAGCATATTATTTGTAAAGTATTAACTGAATAATAATTTGCTCCACTAAAAAGATGATTTAATGATTTTTATTTTTTAAAAATTAAAATTTATCTCATTTACAAGTAATAAATTTAAAAAGAAATAACCCATTTTAAGTTCAAATATTTAGTTTATATGAAATTTGAAGAACTTTATATTATATATGTTAATTTTAAAATATAGGATAACCTAAATAATGTTTAATGTAAAATAAATCGGCTCTGGATACCTATTGGAAAAAACCTAATAGTTCCGGTTCCTATCTGTTTGGTTCCATATTAGACTTGGTTCTAATTGGTTCTAATAAAAAAGGAATCGGAGCCAAGGTTTCGATTTCGGTTTCGAGTGAATGAGTACCCACTAACACCCCTACTTAGGTGTGCCTGCAACACCACTTCTTCGATGCCCAAGTCAGATTCAGTACGAAATTTGGTGGAGTTTTGGTGTAATAGAAAAGCGTACCTTTTTGTGTCTTTACCTCATCTATTTATAAAGATCAAACCTTAAACTCCCCCTTCCTTTGTTGATGCCTTCTTCCTTCCAATTTGAAGCTTGTAACTGAATTGGAATGTATTTCTTCTGAGATTTCATCTACATTCATTGAGCTAATTTAGCACCAGATCCCTAGCAATCAGAATATTTTTAAATCAAATCAAAATTTTTATCAAATTACCACTTTTTTTTTTAAACTGGAAATTTTTAAACTAATACTCATGAAAAAATCGATTAATTGATTTGGAATTTATTCTAGATTGTTTGTGTTCTTTAATTATGTATTTAATGCTTTATTTATTTCTCTTTTTTATTTAAGGATATCATCTCTCACCTTTCTTAAAATTTATTCATATGATTCTATTTTTGGATGAGACTAATCTCACGGTCGCACGCATCGTACTATTAAAAAGTGTTACATGCACTGTTTTAGTTGGATCGTAGAAAGTCTTTAGTTTACTTCGTTAATATTTAATTTTTTATTTTCATAAATCACTGTTTTTCGACTTATGACATATGAAGAGCCTTATCAACCATCACTAAAATTGTTTAACGACCATCAAGAGGGACTCAAATCAGTTATCAATGTAGAGGACATTAAGTTTGATTCTATAAATATATCAGCTGCACAATTTGTTTATCATAACTTTATTTGTTATGCTTTATTAGTAAATCATTGAACGTATAGATACCTTCAAGATCAGACTTCCTCGAGTCTTAGAGTGTGTGTTGCTTGGAACCTAATGAAAAAAAAATAAGTTTATATTTCAATTTAATTGTCAAGAATGAAATTTGTTAGAATATACCTCTATTTTGTTGGATTAATATTAATTTACATTGTTACTTTAGTTAATTTTGTTTTCTTAAATTTATTATAATGATTTTAATTGATTATTATTTCTATATTATTGTAAGATTTTGAGTCTATTTTATTTGTATAGATAAATTAATTTCATTTGCTTAATTGTCAAATTTCTTATTTTCTTCTTATTCTAAATAAATCAAATACAAGAGACAACTATTAAAATGGAGAACATGCTTGATAGATTAAACAAATCTTTGACACCAAAAGATCTTCAAGTTGTAGAAAAGATTTACAATCAAGTTATCATAATTCAAGTGAACGTTTTTTCAACTCGAACTATTGTTAAAAATACTGTAGTCCCTTTATATGCAGTGCATGGTCTTGCGGATTATCGTATTATTATATTTTCTGATTTTAATTCCACATGCACTACTGGTGAATCCTCCTCTGCTTTCATTTAGTAGTGCTTACAATATTTAATGCATCGAATGCAATTGATTTGAAGAATAAGTGGAATGTTATAATGAAGAGTATATACAATGTATCAAATGCATAGTATTTAATGAGAAAAATAAGTAAGAAGTTGTTGGTTTTTTTTTATAATTCAAATTTCATTATATTATTACAAATTTTTTTAGGTGGTTTATTTTTTTTCTTTCACATAACCATGTAATAAAAGCATGTATTTATTTATTCTTCGAAGGTATGCATGAAACATATGAACAACTTTTAGAGTTTAAGAAAAGAACAAATTCAAGAATCATCGACTTTGCAATATTAGGGGGATTAAATATGGAAGATATACGAAAAGTCGATTAATGTTTCATACTCCAAGATGATAGCATAGAATTCTTTAAAAAGATTGCATACGATACATATGTCCATATACTTTCAAATTGTAAGTGTAGGAATTTTTTTAGATCGATTTTTTTTTCTCAGAACATTTTTAAATCAAATCAAAATTTTTATCAAATTAGCACTTTTTTTTAACTGAAAATTTTTAAATTAATGCGCATGAAAAAATCGATTAATTGATTTGGAATTTATGCTAGATTGTTTATGTTCTTTAATTATTTATTTAATGCTTTATTTATTTCTTTTTTTTATTTAAGGATATCACTTCTCACCTTTCTTAAAATTTATTCATATGATTCTATTTTTGGCTTATCGTGACTATCCTCACCTTGGGTTAAACTAATACCATGGTCGCACGCATCGTACTTTTAAAAAGTGTTGCATGCACTGTTTTAGTCGGACCGTAGAAAGTCTTTAGTTACTTCGTTAATAGTTAATTTTTTATTTTCATAAATCATCGTTTTTCGTTATATGACATATGAAAAGCCTTAACAACCATCACTAAAATTGCTTAATGGTTATAAAGAGGGAATTAAATCAATTATCAATATAGGGGACATTAAGTTCGATTCTACAAAGATATCAGTTGCACAATTTGTTTATCATAACATTATTAGTTATTCTTTATTAGTAAATCATTGAATGTACAGATAGCTTCAAGATCAGACTTCCTCGAGTCTTAGAATTGTGTTGTCTGGAACCGAATAAAAAAAATAAGTTTATATTTCGATTTAATTGTCAAAAATGAATTTTGTTAGAATATACCTCTATTTTGTTAGATTAATATTAATTTACATTTTTACTTTAGTTAATTTTGTTTTCTTGCATTTATTGTATTAATTGATTATTATTTCTATATTATTGTAAGATTTTGAGCCTATTTTATTTGTATAGATAATTAACTTCATTTGCTTAATTGTCAAATTTCTTATTTCTTCCTCTTTTAAATAAATTAAATACAGGAAGCAACTATTGAAATGGAAAACATGTTTGATAGATTAAGCAAATCTTTAATACTAAAAGAGCTTCAAGTCTTAGAAAAATATTTATAATCAAATTATGGTATTTTAATTGAACATTTTTTCTACTCGAACTATTGCTCAAAATACTGTAGTACCTTTCTATACAGTGCATAGTCTTGCAGATCATCGTCTTATTATATTTTCTGATTTTGATTCGACATGCACTATTGCTGAATCCTCATCTGTTTTCAATTTAGTATATCTCACAATATTTAATGCATTGAAAACAATTGATTTAAAAAATAAGTGGAATGATATAATGATATGTTATAATGAAGAGTGTATATACAATGCATCGAATGCATATTGTTTAGTGAGAAAAGTAAGTAAGAAACTGTTGGTTTTTTTTTTTCTAATTCAAATTTCATTCTGTGTATACAAAGTTTGTTAAGTGGTTTGTTTTTTTTTATTTCACATAGCTATGTAATAAGAGTATGTATTTATTTATTCTTCGAAGGTATGCATAAAATATATTTACAACTTTTAGAGTTTAAGAAAAGAACAAATTCAAGAATTATTGACTTAACAATACTTGAGGGATTAAATATAAAAGATATACGAAAAGTCGATTAATATTTTATACTCCAAGATGATAGTATAGAATTCTTTAAAAAGATTGCATACGATCACATGTCCACATACTTTCAAATTGTTCGTGTAGGAATTTTATTAGATCGATTTTTTCTTAAGGTTTTTTTTTTTCTCAAAATATTTTTAATCAAATCAAAATTTTTATCAAATTATCACTTTTTTTTAACTGGAAATTTTTAAACTAATACATATGAAAAAATCGATTAATTGATTTGAAATTTATTCTATATTGTTTATGTTTTTTAATTATTTATTTAATGCTTTATTTATTCTCTTTTTTATTCAAAAATATCACCTCTCACCTTTCTTAAAATTTATTCATATGATTTTATTTTTGGCTTATCGTGGGTATTCACATCTTTGGATAAGGCTAATCTCGCAATCGCACGCATCGTACTATTAAAAAGTGTTATATGCACTATTTTTGTCGGACCGTAGAAAGTCTTTATTTTACTTCGTTAATAATTAATTTTTTATTTTCATAAATCACTTTTTTCGGACATATGACATATGAAGAGAATTAATAATCATCACTAAAATTATTTAACGACAATCAAGAGGAACTTAAATCAGTTATCAATGTAGGGACATTAAGTTTGATTCTACAAATATATTAGCTGCACAATTATTTTTTCATAACATTATTAGTTATCCTTTATTAGTAAATCATTGAACGTACAGATACTTTTAAGATCAGACTTCCTCGAGTCTTAAAGTTGTGTTGCCTGGAACCTAATGAAAAAAATAGGTTTATATTTCGATTTAGTTGTTAAGAATGAATTTTGTTAGAATATACCTCTATTTTGTTGGATTAATATTAATTTACATTGTTGCTTTAATTAATTTTATTTTCTTGTATTTATTGTAATGGTTTAATTGATTATTATTTCTATATTATTGTAAGATTTTGAGCCTATGTTATTTGTATAAATAAATTAACTCATTTACTTAATTGTCAAATTTCGCATTTTCTTTCTGTTCTACATAATTAAATAAAAGAGACAACTATTGAAATGGGGAATATACTTAATAGATTCAGTAAATCTTTAACACTAAAAGAGTTTCAAGTCTTAAAAAAGATTTATAATCAAGCTATAATAATTCAATTAAACATTTTTTTCTATTCGAACTATTACTAAAAATACTATAGTCACTTTCTATACAGTGCATAATCTTGCAGATCATCGTCTTATTATATTTTATGATTTTGATTCGACATGCATTACTATTGAATCCTCCTCTGTTTTCCATTTAGTAGAGCTCATAATATTTAATGCATTGAATGCAAATGATTTGAATATAAATGGAATGATATAATGATATGTTATAATGAAGAATATATAAAATGTATCGAATACAAAGTATTTTATGAGAAAAAAGTAAATAAGAAACTGTTGTTTTTTTTCTAATTCAAATTTTATTCTATGTATACAAACTTTTTTAACTGATTTATTTTTTTTCTTTCATATAACAATGTAATAGAGCATGTATTTATTTATTCTTCGAAGTTATGTATGAAACATATGAACAACTTTTAAGTTTAAAAAAAAAATAAATTCAAAAATCATCGACTTGGCAATATTAAGGGGATTAAATATACAAAATATACGAAAAGTCGGTTAATATTTCATACTCCAATATAATATCATAGAATTCTTTAAAAAGATTACATATGATGCACATGTCCACATACTTTCAAATTGTTAATGTAAAATTTTGTTAGATCGATTTTTTCTTAAGGTTTTTTTCTTTTTTTCAGAACATTTTTAAATCAAATCAAAATTTTTGTCAAATTACCACTTTTTTTAACTGGAAAATTTTAAACTAATGAGCATGAAAAAATCGATTAATTGATTTGAAATTTATTATACATTGTTTATGTTTTTTAATTATTTATTTAATACTTTATTTATTTCTCTTTTTTATTCAAGGTTATCACCTCTCACCTTTCTTAAAATATATTCATATGATTCTATTTTTGGCTTATCGTAGGTATCCTCACCTTTGGGTGAGACTAATCCCACGATCGCACGCATCGTATTCTTAAAAAGTGTTACATGCACTGTTTTAGTCGAACCGTAGAAAAAGTCTTTAATTTACTTCGTTAATAGTTAATTTTTTATTTTAATAAAATACTGTTTTTGGACATATGACATATGAAGAGCCTTAACAACTATCACTAAAATTGTTTAACGGCTATCAAGAGGGACTCAAATCAGTTATTAATGTAGGTGACATCAAGTTCTATTCTACAAAGATATCAGTTGCACAATTTATTTATCATAACATTATTAGTTATGCTTTATTAGTAAATTATAAATGTACAGATACCTTTAAGATCAGACTTCCTCGAATCTTAGAGTTGTATTGTTTAGAAACTAATAAAAAAAATAGATTTATATTACGATTTAGTGTTAAAAATGAACTTTTTTAGAATATACTTCTATTTTGATGGATTAATATTAATTTACATTGTTACTTTAGTTAATTTTATTTCTTGATTTATTGTAATGATTTTAATGGATTATTATTTCTATATTATTTTAAGATTTTGAGTCTTTTTTATTTGTATAAATAGATTAATTTCATTTGTTTAATTATCAATTTTTAATTTTTTTCTTATTTTAAATAAATTAAATACAGGAGAAAACTGTTAAATGGAGAATATGCTAGATAGATTAAGTAAATCTTTAACACTAAAAGAGTTTCAAGTTTTAGAAAAAATTTATAATCAAGCTATTATAATTCATTGAACATTTTTTCTATTTGAACTATTGTTCAAAATACTGTACTCCCTTTCTATACAGTGCATTGTCTTACAGATCATCGTCTTATTATATTTTCTGATTTTGATTCAACATGCACTACTGTTAAATCCTTCTCTGTTTCCAATTTAGTAGAGCTCGCAATATTAATTGCATTGAATACAATTTATTTGAAGAATAAGTAGAATATATAATGATATGTTATAATGAAGAGTATATATATAATGCATTAAAATGCATAGTATTTAGTGAGAAAAGTAAATAAGAAGCTGTTGATTTTTTTTTTAATTCAAATTTCATTCTATGTATGCAAATTTTTTAGTTGATTTATTTATTTATTTTTACATAACTATGTATAAGAGCATGTATTTATTTATTTTTCGAAGGTATGCATGAAACATATAAACAACTTTTAAAGTTTAAGAAAAGAATAAATTCAAGAATCATTGACTTCGTAATATTTGGAGGATTAAATAAAAAGATATACGAAATGTCGGTTAATATTTCATACATCAAGATGATAGTATAGAGATTCTTTAAAAAGATTACATACGATGTATATGTCCACATACTTTCAAATTGTTAGTGTAGGAATTTTGTTAAATCGATTTTTTCTTAAAATTTTTTTTTTCTCAGAACATTTTTAAATCAAATCAAAATTTTTATCAAATTACCACTTTTTTTAAACTGAAAAATTTTAAACTAATGCGCATGAAAAAATCGATTAATTGATTTGGAATTTATTTTAGATTGTTTATGTTATTTAATTATTTATTTAATTCTCTTTTTTATTCAAGGATATCACCTCTTACATTTCTTAAAATTTATTCATATGATTCTATTTTGGTTTATCATGCGTATCCTACTTTTGAGTGAGACTAATCTTACGGTCGCACGCATCGTACTCTTAAAAAGTGTTAAATGAACTGTTTTAGTCGGGTCGTAAAAAGTCTTTAGTTTATTTCGTTAATAATTAATTTTTTATTTTAATAAATCACTATTTTTCGACATATGACATATGAAGAGCCTTAACAACCATCAGTAAAATTACTTAACGGCTATCAAGAGGGATTCAAATCAGTTATCAACATAGGGGACATTAAGTTCAATTCTACGAGTATATCAGCTGCACAATTTGTTTACCATAACATTATTAGTTAATCATTGAACGTACAGATCTCTTAAGATCAGACTTCCTCGAGTCTTAGAGTTGTGTTGCTTGAATCTAATGAAAAAAAATAGATTTATATTTCGATTTATTAATTGTTAAAAATGATTTTATTAGAATATACCTCTATTTTGTTGGATTAATATTAATTTACATTTTTGCTTTAGTTAATTTTGTTTCCTTGCATTTATTTTATTATTTTAATTGATTATTATTTCTATATTATTGTAAGATTTTAAGCCTATTTTATTTATATAGATATATTAACTTCATTTGCTTAATTGTTAAATTTCTTATTTTCTTTCTGTTCTAAATAAATCAAATACAGAAGGTAATTATTGAAATGGAGAACATGCTTGATAGATTAAGCAAATCTTTAACATTAAAAGAGCTTCAAATCTTAGAAAAGATTTATAATCAAGTTATGATAATTTAATTGAACATTTTTTCTACTCGAACTATTGCTCAAAATACTATAGTCCCTTTTCATATAGTGCATGGTCTTATAGATCGTCTTATTATATTTTCTGATTTTGATTCGACATACACTAATGTTGAATCCTCCTTTGTTTTCAATTTAGTATAACTCATAATATTTAATGTATCGAATGCATTGATTTTAAGAATAAGTGGAATGATATAATGATATATTATAATAAAGGTATATACAATTCATCGAATGCATATTATTTAATGAGAAAATAATTAAGAAGCTGTTGATTTTTTTCTAATTCAAATTTCATTCTATTTATACAAACTTATTTATGTGGTTTGTTTTTTTTTATTTCATATAACCATGTAATAAGAACTTGTATTTATTTATTTTTCGAACAAATTCAAGAATCATTGACTTGACAATACTAATAGAATTAAATCTAAAAGTCGGTTAGTGTTTTATAATCCAAGATGATAGCATAGAATTCTTTAAAAAGATTGCATATGATGCACATATCCACATATTTTCAAATTGTTCGTGTAGAAATTTTGTTAGATCAATTTTTTCTTGAGGTTTTTTCTTTTTCTTTTTCTCAGAATATTTTTAAATCAAATCAAAATTTTTATCAAATTACCACCTTTTTTTTTGAACTGGAAAATTTTAAAGTAATGCACATGAAAAAATCGATTAATGATTGGAATTTATTATAAATTATTTATATTATTAATTATTTATTTATTGCTTATTTATTTCTCTTTTTTATTTAAAGATATCACCTCTGATCTTTCTTAAAATTTATTTATATGATTTTATTTTTAGTTTATCGTGGGTATTCCTACCTTTGGGTGAGACTAATCCAACGGTTGTACACATCGTACTCGTAAAAAGTGTTCATGCACTATTTTAGTCGGTCGTAAAAGTTTTAATCTACTTCGTTAATAGTTAATTTTTTATTTTTTAAATCACTGTTTTTCGACATATGACATATGAAGGACCTTAACAACTATTACAAAATTGTTTAACGGTAATCAAGAGGGACTCAAATCAGTTATCAATGTAGGGGACATTAAATTCTATTTTACAAAGATATTAGCTGCACAATTTGTTTATCATAACATTATTAATTATGCTTTATTAGTAAATCATTTAACATACAGATACTTTTAAGATCAGACTTCCTCGAGTCTTAGAGTTGTTAAGAATGAATTTTGTTAGAATATACCTCTATTTTGTTAGATTAATATTAATTTACATTGTTGCTTTATTTAATTTTATTTTAAATTTATTTTGTGTAATGATTTTAATTGATTATTATTTCTATATTATTGTAAGATTTTAATCATATTTTATTTATGTAGATAGATTAACTTCATTTGCTTAATTGTCAAATTTCAAATTTTCTTCTTGTTCTAAATAAATAAAATACAGGAGGTAAGTATTGAAATGAAGAATATGCTTGATAGATTAAGCAAATCTTTAATACTAAAAGAGTTTCAAGTCTTAGAAAAGATTTATAATCAAACTATGATAATTCAATTGGACATTTTTTCTACTTGAATTATTAACCAAAATACTGTACTCCCTTTTTATACAGTGCATGGTCTTGCAGATTATCGTCTTATTATATTTTCTGATTTTGATTCGATATACACTACTGCTAAATTCTTTTCTGTTTTAATTTAGTAGAACTCAAAATATTCAATGCATTAAATATATTGATTTGAAAAATAAGTGAAATGATATAATGATATGTTATAATAAAGAGTATGTATACAATGCATCGAATGCATAGTATTTAGTGAGAAAAGTAAGTAAGAAACTGTTGGTTTTTTTTTCTAATTCAAATTTCATTCTATGTATACAAATTTTTTTAGCTGATTTATGTTTTTTTCTTTTACATAGCAATGTAATAAGAGTATGTATTTATTTATTCTTCGAAGGTATGCATTAAACATATGAACAACTTTTAAAATTTAAGAAAAGAACAAATCAAGAATCATCGACTTGATAATATTTGGGAGATTAAATTTAAAAGATATACGAAAAGTCGACTAATATTTTATACTCCAAAATGATAGCACAGAATTCTTTAAAAAGATTGCATATGATGCACATGTCCATATACTTTTAAATTGTTAGTGTAAGAATTTTGTTAGATCGATTTTTTGTTAAAGTAGTTTTTTTCTTTTTTTAATAATTTTTTTAAATTAAATCAAAATTTTTATCAAATTATCACTTTTTTTTAAACTGAAAATTTTTAAACTAATCCATTTGAAAAAATCGATTAATTGATTTAGAATTTATTTTATATTGTTTATGTTTTTTAACTTTTTATTTAATGTTTTATTTATTTCTCTTTTTTATTTAAGGATATCATTTCTTACCTTTCTTAAAATTTATTCATATGATTTTATTTTTGATTTATCGTGAGTATCCCCACTTTTGGGTAAGATAAATCCACGGTCGCACGGATCGTACGCTTAAAAAGTGTTACATGCACTGTTTTAGTCGGACCGTAGAAAATCTTTAGTTTACTTCGTTAATAGTTAATTTTTTATTTTAATAAATCACTGTTTTTCGATATATAACATATGAAGAGCATTAACAACTATCACTAAAATTGTTTTACGACAATCAAGAGAGACTCAAATCAGTTATCAATGTAAGGGACATTAAGTTCGATTCTACAAATATATTAGCTGCACAATTTGTTGTTCATCACATTATTATTTTGGCTTTATTAGTAAATCATTGAACGTACAGATACCTTTAAGATCAGACTTCCTCGAGTCTTAAAGTTGTGTTGCCTATAACTTAATAGAAATAAAAAAATTTATATTTCAATTAATTGTTAAGAATTAAATTTGTTAAAATATACTTCTATTTGTTGGATTAATATTAATTTAAATTGTTACTTTATTTAATTTAATTTTCTTTCATTTATTATAATGATTTTAATTGATTATTATTTCTATATTGTTATAAGATTTTGAATCTATTTTATTTGTATAGATAGATTAACTTCATTTGCTTAATTGTCAAATTTTTCATTTTCTTTTTGTTCTAATAATTAAATACAGGAGGCAACTATTGAAATGAAGAACATACTTGATAGATTAAGCAAATCTTTAATACTAAAAGTGTTTCAAGTCTTAAAAAATATTTATAATCAAGCTATTATAATTCAATTGAACATTTTTTCTACTCGAACTATTGCTCAAAATACTATAGTCCCTTTCTATATAATGCATAGTCTTGTAGATCATCGTCTTATTATATTTTTTGATTTTGATTCGACATGCACTACTGTTGAATTCTCTTCTGTTTTCAATTTAGTAGAACTCACAATATTCAATGCATTAAATGCAATTGATTTAAAGAATAAGTGGAATAATATAATGATATGTTATAATGAAGAGTATATACACAATGCATCGAATGTATAGTATTTAGTGAGAAAAGTAAGTAAGAAGCTGTTGGTTTTTTTTTTTATTCAAATTTCATTCTATGTATACAAATTTTTTTAGCTGATTTATTTTTTTTCTTTTATATAGTCATGTAATAAGAGCATGTATTTATTTATTCTTCGAACGTATGCATGAAACATATGAACAACTTTTAAAGTTTAAGAAAGAACAAATTCAAGAATAATCGATTTGACAATATTTGGGGGATTAAATATAGAAGATATACGAAAAGTCGGTTAATATTCATACTCCAAAATGATAGCATAGAATTCTTTAAAAAAATTGCATACGATACACATGTTCACAAAATTTTAAATTGTTAGTATAAGAATTTGTTAGATCGATTTTTTCTTATGATTTTTTTTCTTAGAACATTTTTAATCTAATTAAAAATTTTATCAAATTACAACTTTTTTTTTAAATTGAAAAATTTTAAACTAATGCGTATGAAAAAATCGATTAATTGATTTGGATTTATTCTAGATTGTTTATGTTATTAATTATTTATTTAATGTTTTATTTATTTCTCTTTTTTATTTAAGGATATCACTTCTCACCTTTCTTAAAATTTATTTATATGATTCTATTTTTGACTTATCGTGAATATCCCTACCTTTGGATGAGACTAATACCACGGTCGCACGCATCGTACTTTCAAAAAGTGTTACATGCACTATTTTAGTCAGACCGTAGAAAGTCTTTATTTTACTTCGTTAATAGTTAATTTTTTATTTTTATAAATCACAGTTTTTCGATATATGACATATGAAGAACCTTAACAACCATCACTAAAATTGTTTAAAGGTCATCAAGAGAGACTCAAATCAGTTATCAATGTAGGGGACATTAAATTCGATTCTACAAGATATCAGCTGTAGAATTTGTTTATCATAACATTATTATTTATTCTTTATTAGTAAATCATTAAACGTATAGATACCTTTAATATCAGACTTTCTCGAGTTTTAGAGTTGTGTTGCCTAGAACCTAATGAAAAAAATAGGTTTATATTTCAATTATTTGTCAAAAATGAATTTTGTTAGAATATACCTTTATTTTATTAGATTAATATTAATTTAAATTATTCATTTAGTTAATTTTATTTTCTTGCATTTATTGTAATGATTTTAATTGATTATTATTATATTATTGTAAGATTTTGAGCCTATTTTATTTCTATAGATAGATTAACTTCATTTGTTTGATGTCAAATTTCTTATTTTCTTCCTGTTCTAAATAAATTAAATACACGAAACAACTATTGAAATGAAGAACATGCTTGATAAATTAAGTAAATCTTTAACATCAAAAGATCTTCAAGTCTTAGAAAATATTTATAATCAAGTTATGATAATTCAATTGAATATTTTTTCTACTCGAACTATTGCTCAAAATACTGTAGTCCCTTTCTATACAGTGCATAATCTTGCAGATCATCGTTTTTTATATTTTCTGATTTTGATTCGACATGCATTACTGCTAAATCCTCCTCTGTTTTCAATTTAGTGTAACTCACAATATTCAATGCATCGAATGCAATTGATTTGAAGAATAAGTGGAATGTTATAATGATATGTTTTAATGAAGAGTATATACAATGCATCGAACGCATATTGTTTAGTTAGAAAAGTAAATAAGAAGTTGTTGATTTTTTTTCTAATTCAAATTTCATTCTATGTATACAAACTTTTTTAGGTGGTTTGTTTTTTTATATTTAACATAGTAATGTAATAAGAGCTTGTATTTATTTATTTTTCGAAGGTATGCATGAAACATATTTACAACTTTTACAGTTTAAGAAAAGAATAAATTCAAGAATCATTGACTTGACAATATTAGGGGGATTAAATCTAAAAGATATACGAAAAGTCGATTAATGTTTTATACTCCAAGATGATAGTATAGAATTCTTTAAAAAGATTGCATACGATGCACATATCCACATACTTTCAAATTGTTCGTGTATAAATTTTGTTAGATCGATTTTTTCTTAAGATTTTTTTTTCTTTTTTCCAAAATATTTTTAAATCAAATCAAAATTTTTATCAAATTATCACTTTTTTTTAACTGAAATTTTTAAACTAATGCAAATGAAAAAATCGATTAATTGATTTGAAATTTATTCTAGATTATTTATATTTTTTAATTATTTATTTAATACTTTATTATTTATTTTTTTTTTAAAGATATCACCTCTGACTTTTTTTAAAATTTATTCATATGATTCTATTTTTGACTTATCGTGGGTATTCCCACCTTTGGGTGAGACAAATCCCGCGATCGCACGCATCGTATTCTCAAAAAGTGTTACATGCACTGTTTTAGTCAGACCATAGAAAGTCTTTATTTTACTTCGTTAATAGTTAATTTTTTATTTTATAAATCACTATTTTTCGACATATTACATATGAAAAACCTTAACAAACATCACTAAAATTATTTAACGACAATCAAGAGGGACTTAAATCAGTTATTAATGTAGTGGACATTAAGTTCGATTCTACAAAGATATCAGTTGCACAATTTATTTATCATAACATTATTAGTTATGTTTTATTAGTAAATCATTGAATGTACAGATACCTTAAAATCAGACTTCCTCGAGTCTTAGAGTTGTATTGCCTGGAATCTAATGAAAAAAAATAGGTTTATATTTCGATTTAGTTGCCAAGAATGAATTTTGTTAGAATATACCTCTATTTTGTTGGATTAATATTAATTTACATTGTTGTTTTAATTAATTTTATTTTCTTGAATTTATTGTAATTGTTTTAATTGATTATTATTTCTATATTATTATAAGATTTTGTGTCTGTTTTATTTGTATAGATAGATTAACTTCATTTGCTTGATTGTCAAATTTCTTATTTTCTTCATCTTTTAAGTAAATCAAATATAAGAAACAAATATTGAAATGGAAAATATACTTGATAGATTAAGCAAATGTTTAATACTAAAAGTGATTTAAGTCTTAGAAAAGATTTATAATCAAGGTATGATAATTCAATTGAACATTTTTTCTACTCGAACTATTGCTCAAAATACTGTAGTCCTTTTTATACGGTGTATAATCTTGCAGATCATCGTCTTATTATATTTTCTGATTTTGATTCGACATGTACCACTACTAAATCCTTATCTGTTTTCAATTTAGTAGAGCTCACAATATTTAATGCATCGAACGTAATTGATTTAAAAAATAAGTGGAATGTTATAGTGATATGTTATAATAAAGAGTATATACAATGCATCGAATGCATAGTATTTAGTGAGAAAAGTAAGTAAAAAACTGTTTGTTTTTTTTCTAATTCAAATTTCATTCTATTTATACAAATTTTTTTAAGTGATTTGATTTTTTTCTTTGACATGACCATGTAATAAGAACATGTATTTATTTATTTTTTTAAGGTATGTATGAAACATGTGAACAACTTTTATAGTTTAAGAAAAAAACAAATTCAAAAATCATTGACTTGGCAATACTAGAGGGATTAAATCTAGATGATATACGAAAAATTGGTTAATGTTTAATGCTACAAGATGATTGCATAAAATTCTTTAAAAAAATTGCATATGATGCACATGTCCACATACTTTCAAAGTATTAGTGTAGGAATTTTGTTAGATTGGTTTTTTTTTTTAGGTTTTTTTTCTTTTTTTTTTTAAAACATTTTTAAATCAAATAAATTCTTTTTATCAAATTATCATTTTTTTTAACTGAAATTTTTTAAACTAATGAGAATGAAAAAATTGATTAATTGATTTGGAATTTATTTTAAATTGTTTATGTTCTTTGATTATTTCTTTAATGCCTTATTTATTTCTTTTTTTTATTCAAAGATATCAACTCTCACCTTGAATTAAGGGTTTAGGGTTTTTAGGGTTTAGGGTTAGGGTTTAGGGTTTAGGGTTTGGGGTTTAGGGTTTAGGGTTTAGGGTTTAGGGTTTAGGGTTTGGGGTTTAGGGTTTAGGGTTTAGGGTTTAGGGTTTAGGGTTTCGGGTTTCGGGTTTGGGTTCGGGGTTTGGGTTCGGGGTTTCGGGTTTGGGGTTTCGGGTTTAGGGTTTAGGGTTTAGGGTTTAGGGTTTAGGGTTTAGGGTTTAGGGTTTAGGGTTTAGGGTTTAGGGTTTAGGGTTTAGGGTTTAGGGTTTAGGGTTTAGGGTTTAGGGTTTAGGGTTTAGGGTTTAGGGTTTAGGGTTTAGGGTTTAGGGTTTAGGGTTTAGGGTTTAGGGTTTAGGGTTTAGGGTTTAGGGTTTAGGGTTTAGGGTTTAGGGTTTAGGGTTTAGGGTTTAGGGTTTAGGGTTTAGGGTTTAGGGTTTAGGGTTTAGGGTTTAGGGTTTATGTCTATGCTTTTTCCTTTATATGTTCCTGACCCTTCACCACGCTCAAACTGTGAGGTACTCTGTCTACTAGGGACAAATTGATCAAAGAACTGTTCTGTCTGGTTTTGTGGTTTTCCTATGGATTCGCCTTTGCGAAATCCAAATGTTACACCT
>NW_028237180.1:0-38797 GCF_017979445.1 Akebia trifoliata | reverse complement strand
TTGGAAACTAGTCCCTTTTGGTAGAAGAATATAAATGTGTTTAAGTTGGAAAGGAGGAACGCCAGTTAATCCTACATTCAAAACCAAAAGTGTTGTAGCGGATATCAAAAATATTCTACTTTGAGAGTTTTGAGTAAAGAAAACCTCTGAAACAACACAGTTAAGAAGGAATTTGCACTAAGATCCAAGTATTCGAACTAACTCTAAAGTTTGTCCGAGACTCTTCGGAATAGTCCCCATTCAATTGATGTCTTCTTCCCAAATCTAATTCATCAAGGTTGACAATCTCCGAAGAGATGTGGGGATCAGACCATTAAATGAGTTGAATGAAAGAGAAAGGCGTTTTTAGATTCTTTAATTGGCCCAACCAGTCAGGCAAATGCCCACTGAGTTCATTGTCGGATAAATCCAATGTTTCTAAATTGGATAGATTCCTGACATTCTGGGAAAGATCAAGCGTGGAAAGAGATGTAAAATTGACATATGATGAAAGAGTGGAAGGAAGTTTAGAAAGTCCACAACCAGACAAACTCAACTCTGATAAAGAAGGAAGCAAGTTAATTTCTTGTAGCCAATCATCACCGATTTTGGAAAGGTTCACATTGCTCATGTCAAGGTTTTGGAGAGAAGAAAGATGAGAGACCCAATGCAAATTCTCAACACTCAACTGATAATTGGAATCATCATAAAGATAAAAATCATAGAGAGAATCATCAGTACTAAGATCAAGAGAACGTAAGGACGAGAGATTTCCAAGATGATGGGGAACAAATCCACCAAACCATGAAGAAGAGAGATTGAGATATGTTAATTGATGAAGAGATCCAAAGAAATTTGGGATTTTGATTCCAGAGAAATTGTTCCAACTTAAGTCCAAGTAATTCAAATATTTCAACTCTACAAGTGAAGGATTTACCTCATTCCTCCCCACCAAGCATGCCTTACTATATGGTATTTGAGCCAATTTTAACATAACGGTTCGAGTCAAATGGAAATGGGTTCCGGAGATCAAGCTTGACAACATGCCTGGTTCTATTGTCGCAGCCAATTCCTTTCCATGAGCAACATCTTCTCCGATCCAAGAAGAGAGACGATTTGAAGGATCCATGAGATTTTTGTTTGAACTGAAGAAGAGCTTTTCTCTCGCTTTCAAAGCAATGCAAATCAGAATTTTCTTCTTCAATGCACCAGCTGAACTTGATACACAATAGTAAACACACCGCAAAACTAAGGAATCTCATCATGGAATGGTGGTTTTTTGTCTCAAAATCAAGTTTTGTATTAAAAATAAGCAATGGAGGATTTATAAATAGAAGAAAAATCAATGAATGGGTAACGAAAGAAACGGGTCCACCTTATCTCCATTCAACAACTTGGACGACCATTAATGAACCTAAACCAATGAACTCGCTTATAGCTTGGAAATATTGAGAGGGAGTCAAAGACTAATGTTTCTTCAAAAAAAAAAATCTCTTATTCTTTGTCTTTCTTACATGACAAAATAAAAAAATTTCTACTAAGAATTATGATGGTCAACAAGTTAATTTGTCGTTTTGTTTACGAAGTCTTTCCGTGTTTTTTCTTTCTTTCAAAAGATAAGGTCAAGTTAATCTGTCATGTTGTTTAAGGTGATTTAGACAAGACACCTTTGACTTAGGTATTGTGTATGAGACTAAAATAAATGATCTAAATGCACCTAATCATCTTTAACCTCTAGCAAAAAAAAAAATCTCTTGATTTACTCTCCAAAACCTTTCATCTTCAACCTTTGTGGGAGTTAAAATTAAAATACCCTAGATTTCTTCAATGCACCAATTGGCAAAGTTAACATTTTTCCTTGAAGAATTGTGATTATAGTTAATTCGCGTTTTTGAGTCTTTTTCTTTCTCTAAAAAGATGTCACCTTCACAGGGTCAAGTCTTTTGAGTCTTATAGAAGAAAAATATCAATCTTTGGCCCTCAAACATTAGGTAAGCATTAATGAATCTATACCAATGAACTCATTGATGCTTTTTTCCATCATCCATTCTAATTTAAAAACTTATGCCTCCTAAGTGTGGAAATATGAGGGCTAAAGATTGACAAAAGTCTTTGATTCTTTGCTTTTCTTAGACGGCAAAATCAACATTTTTATTATAAAAACTCCTTTGGATTTCTGACATTTATCATATTTGTTACCCACCTAACCTACTTTATCAAGTTTGTTACCCATCAACCTTGTAGCAGTGATCCATGTCATGAAATTCAATTGTTGGGGTTAATTTGTTACTTAACATACTTTCGAGTGGATCATAACTACATAAATTTGTGGTATCCAAAAATATAATTTGACACCGCAGTGTCATAAAGGAAAAAATTCTAAGAATTCAAAAAAAGTCGAAAAAAAGTTAATTGTTTTTTTTAAATTTGGGAGTTTGGTAGCCATCAATTTTCAACACCGTCTAAAACTCAAAAAGAAATCTTTTTTGAATTTTTGTTTTGTTCGATCTGATTTTTTCCATGAAATCTAAAGAGAATGAAGTGTTGTTTGATTGCCAATCTGAGAATCAATGTTGGCTCAAAGACCCTTCATCCTAGTCTATAGCTTGGTCCAGTAACAACCTAGGGGCATTTTATTACAAAACTCCGTTACTCTGTATGCCCATGTCTACGTGCACGTATTCCTCACCCGTTGAATATTCCTTATAAATTGAAATTTTAATTCATTTCATAAAATATCAAATCAAATAAATCAAATAATTAGAATTAAAGAAAACACAGCCCTCTTAGATTCAATGGAAAAATATAATTAAAAAAAAACCTTTTTCCAGTTTTTAACCAAGTTTAGGAGTTACTCTTTTCATAAATATTTCAAAAGGTGGCTAATGTAAAAAAAATTATCATTTAAGATGGCCTAATGTTCATTTTTCAAAAAAAAAGAAGCTAATTTAACTTATTATACATGTTTTGGTTGAAAATTTTCTTTTTGAAGGCTTAATCTAGTCTCAATTGCACGATTGATGGAGTGCTTGGGAATCCAACATCATAGCTCGCAAGATTTTAAGGAAGAAATCGTATTAAAAAATAAAAAATCAATTTATTATATTTTTTGGGCTTGAAATATTTTGCTTGATAAGATAGTTGTATCAATGTATACGTTATATAATATAATAGTATGCATTTATCCCTTTGTATCGACACAGAAATTATTATATTTATATGGGAAGAAACCTCAACTTTGTAAAAGAAAGTTCCTACTGGTTGTGGGTCAAATCATTTTTATAAGTATATATATATATATTTTTTAAATATAACTAAGCTTACCTCGCCATCACAACAAACTGTATTTGTGTCATGAACTTACTCATGAAAATCCCACTAAAAAAAAGAGAACTACTATTGGAAATAATATATTATTATTAATTATCACATTTATGCTTGAAAAATGAAAATTATCTCTAACAATTTAAAACAAAATAATAATATAAAAAAATCACAGACAATGACACTCACAAATAAAACTAAAATTCAATAGTAAAATTGATGTGGTTAGAATCCACTCTAAGGTATCTTGAGTAACAAACTAATTGTATAAATTTGAATTTTATGACATGGATCCCTAAACATCATATCATGTTTTTGGATGCCACAAATTGATGTGATTAAATTCCACTCCAAGGTATGTTGAGGAACAAATTAACCGTATAAATTTGAATTTTATGATGTTGATTCTCACTTCAGGGTTTGCTCGATAACAAACTTGATCAAGTGAGGTTTGGTGGGTAACAAACTTCATAAAGTAAGGTTCGCTTGAATTGTCAGAACTCCAAGGGAGTATATGTAATAATAAAGCAACAACTAGGTATCTGTCCGGTAAATCTCTCTAAATAAAATTTGGGTCTTGATCACATTTGCCTTATTAAATTGCAATAAATATACTTTGAAAATTGGAATTTGGTGGTATTTTGATAAAAACTATTTTTTTTAAGGGTCTTGTTGACATGTGCCTGTGTTAAAGTGCAATAAATGCACCTTGAAAATTGGAATCTGATCGTATTTTGGTACAAAATCTAATTTTCAAAGTGTTTTTATTTCACTTTAACAAAATCATTTTTTAAGGACATTTTTTATATCAAATCCAATCTCCAAAGTGTATTCATTGCACTTTAACGGGTGCCCTAATTCGAAAATTAGAATATGCTTGTATTTTGGTAGAAAGTAATTTTTTCAAAGGCATTTTTATGCAAAATCCAATTTTCAAAGTGTATTTATTGCACTTTAGGATACACGTTAATAAGACCCATAAAATTCAAGCTATCTATTTATTTTTATTTTCTATTCTCGTTAATGTCCTTGTTATATTTCCAAAGATGGGAATATGACAGATGGCACACAACCAGCAGGTCCATCACTTCCAACGGTCCCCTCTTTCTTTGCGGGCCCACTCCACCAACTTAAACGGTTTGAATAAGAGAAAATAACTCTGATATGATGGCCAGCCCAACTCCTCCAATGACACGTGGCATTCCATTTCACACCTATCAATAATAAATATTTAGCCGACTCTTTGGACGGAAGACTCAAAAAAAAAATTCAATTTAAAATGAGAGTTACTATTGTCACACCAATTTTTACTAATGCCACACCAACTTTGTGCATTTCTAATAAAGACATTGGAATTGGTGCGGCGTTAGTAAAAGTTGGTGTGACAATAATAACTCTAAAAAAAAATCACCTATGATGATCAGATTTTTGGTTTGTAAGTTTACGTCAACTAATTCTTATTTAAAAACAAAAAATTATCTTTTCAAAGGATTTATTTATAAAAATCCCTTTTTTTTTTGGTAACCCACCTTTTAATTGTTGAAATCTATGGTTCAAAAATTGAAATATCAAAATTGGAATCATCGCAATCAACTTTGAATTAATCATGGAGAGCAACTTTTTACAATCATCTTGATCAACGATTTAACAATCATAAATCATTGATCTCAACATTTGAACATGAATCATTGTGATCAATGATTTGAGTTTGACATTAATAACGGAACCGACAAGGGGTAATTAGACAGAAAGATTTTACTACACTACAAAGCCGTTGATGTTTAGCGATAAATTTTTAGCGGCGGTCAAAATTCCCGTCACTAAAACTCAGGTTTTCCACTTGGTATCAAATCACTTCTCTGTAAAAAAATTCCCAAAATCCTTCTCGCGAGAAAATTACCGATTCGTTTCGAAATTGAACGTCTCTCTCTGTTCTCTCTACATCTTCTCCTCTAATGGCGAAACTAATGGCGAAAATTTGTTGAAGACAAACGTCTCTCTCTGCTCTCTCTACATCTTCTCTTCTAATGGCGAAAATTTGTTGAAGACGATCGTCTCTCTCTGCTCTCTCTGCATCTTCTTCTCTAATGGCGAAATTAATGGGGAAAATTTGTTGAATATCTTCTTTCTCTCGGTATTAATGGCGGAAATCGATCTATTCTTGCTGACAGGTATCGTCTTCTCCGTCTCTCTCTCTCTCTCTCTCTCTCTCTCTCTCTCTCTCTCTTCTCATTCGATTTAATCAAATAGAGATTTAATCAGATTGATTTGAGATCAAATCGATCTCAGTTGTTCCAGTTTATAGATCGGCGATTTCCACTTAGTTTATAGATTGAGATCAAAATGCTCAAATCAATGATGAACTAACTAGTAAACATTAGATATGAATTAATATACTAGATTGCTATTTTGAGGCATCTGTGCTTTTAAATGTGAATAATATACTAGATTGCTAATTAGGTTTTGTTGATTTCACACAGATATAAAACATGGATACAGTGTCCAGCTAGCTAAAGACGAAACTTGATTTTACATGAAGAAGGTCAGTTCTATTTTTTGCTTTCAGCATTCATATGTAAACATATATTTCAACACTACTGAAAACCATGATCATGTCAATCTGGATTGTTCATTGCTTTCTTTTCTGGAAATTAGCACTAAAAAGGTTCAATCCACGTCTTTGTAGAGTAAATTTTCACTACAAAATTGTGAGTTTTTAGCGACAATATTATAGTGGCGACAATTTGGTTTAATTGCCATTCATTTGAACGGATTTATTAAGCAAAAGGCTTATCAGCAGATGTCTACATAAAAGTCTATTTACTAGACAACTTGGATCAACTAATTGGTTACAAAGTCTATTTACAAGACAACTTGAACACATTTCATAAAACTAGATTAATTTGATTAAAAAGTTTCTTGTATTAAGAGAATTAGAATAATTATCCTATTCACAAGAAGATCATCTCCAAGAAACTGAGTTGCAATCTTGTTTAAGGCTGGCCTTTACGTCATTATTCTTTTGTTTCTGTTGGGAATCCATTTCTTTGATTACATTTTATTCAAATGGCCTGTACATTTTTAATAATTTGTTGTCCTTTTGTTTTAACATTTTTAATGATCAGAAAATCGGGAAGTTAGTAATCCCAGGATCACTGACCTGTTTGAATGAACATATAGAACAATTATTGGTGTGCAATGTAACTTACCTTATGGAAATTAGGAACACAAGTGAATAAGATTTTTATAGAAGCATCCATGATTTACACCGATGTGTAGTTGTGTATCCTGATGAAAGGATAAAAGTTATATTGCCTATTCCCATTTCTTTGATTTCTTTTTAGTTGTGTATCAGACACTTCAGCCTGATGATTGATGACAAGTGCATAGAGATTATTTGCCATGTCATCATTGACCCAATTACTTTCTGTCATATGGCAATCAGAGATTGGTGCCAAGTTGAAGGATTCCATGTCATAGCTATTGCTATCCAGATTTAAACTTTTTATTGTCTCTCTTGTGCTTATAGACCCATGTGGTGGTGGTGGTGGTGGTGGTTGTGATAATTCTTGTGGGACTTGGCTGAGTGTAAGAGTAGATTGTGAACTTTGTGGATTCATGGTTGAATAAGAAGATTGATCAATTGATTTTTTCATCTTTCGAAGCAATCTTGGCATCCAAATAGAGCCTCACACTTATTGGTGATTGAGATTGGTTTGGTTTGATGAACTTGATACCAAAAGGAGCTCGATTCAATCACCACATAAGTTGCTGCTATTGCAGCCAAATGGAACCAAAGCACTAAAACAGAGATATATAGCTTTGTTCTTTCAAGAGCTGAACTGAAGAGAAGAGACTAGAGATAGAGAGGTGTATTATTTCTTAAGTTTGTGGGTGGGTCACAAACTTATATTTATGCCAATTTACTTTTATATTCTGCTTCTCATAAGAATATACACTTGCTTCAGTTTTTCATCATTACATAGACATTATATGCACCTACACGACTACTTAAAAGCATACTGTTTTATAGCTATTTGACACATAAGGATACAAAACATGAATATTTACTTTGGCAGTTGGCTTTAGTGTATTGTTGGCATAGGATTTGACTAATTAGTTATACTACAATTAAAGAAGACAACAAAGCTAAAACCTTCACCAAGCTAAATAGTTTGATGAAACTTAAAGCACATGTCTAGGCCTGCTTTAGTCCCTAAATTTCAATTTTTTCAATATGTTTCATAGTTCATACACATGTTTGCCTCTATTTGGTAATTTTCATGCTTAGAACTAATTGGACCAACTCTAAGCTGGTTAATGAACACTACAGACATGGTTTGTAGATCCAAAATTCAAAGAGCTGCCTAAGGTCCTCTCCAATAAATATGAGCTTTGAAGTCATCAACACCCAAAGCTTATAAAACCAGTGGGGACCTCTTTAGAAGTATAAGCACTCATACATTTCTATACTGCAAATGTTTATTTGGATAATTAGTTAAATTTCTTACTGTTTCTCCAACATTTTGCTTTATATGTTCAACACTTTTTACTTGATGTATTTTAGAGCAGAGGACATTAGCCAACAAGAACTGCTCAATAAGCCCATAAGCTTTTAATGTTGATTCAATACCATCAATCAGCATTCTTCTTCTTGTAGATTCCATTCAAAATCTCTTTCTTTATCTTGTCGACAAACCACTTTGGTCAAAATTCTTACATTCTTAGATTAATTGAAGGGACATCATTGTTCTAAATTTCTGTTTCCTCGATCATTTGAATGGGGAGTCAATAGATCATATCTTTATGTATTGCAAGCTAGCACATGAGGTATGGTCTAACTTTTCGTTGCTATTTGGAATAGCTGGATGTGTTCCTTGGTCTTTGTGTTCCTTATTCAAAGGTTGGATGTCGTTGAATTGTACATCTTCAATCCGCCCTTGAAAGGGGAGGAACCAGTGTGCCTTTGAGGGTAAACTAGTTTTTAGAAAGGAAAAAAAAAGGTGTAGTTTCAATTTGTATATTTACTATGCTGCTGCTTTGCTTCCATATTCTGTTTGTTATTTCATTTGTTTGTGTGAATGAGGTGGAAACTTACAGTGACTGGTCAATTGTTATGTGGTATGTATAGTGTGGCGTGTTTGTGTGCATAGAAACTACATTACTGATTTGTGATTTGTAAGTAGTATTATTATATTCCAGTTATTACTTCCTTTGGAAACTATAAATAGGGTTGCTTTGAAACATGGTTCAAAATTTTGTGGTATTTTGAAATGTTTTGGTGGGATGTTTTGGTTTTGGCTTGTGAAATAAGAATAAAACCTTCACTCGAGACATTTAATATTTCAAAAGGTTTATTATCTTTGGTTGGGACTATTTTGGTTTTTCCCGAGATCGAAATATTTTCTGCAAACATGATTCTAAGACTTGCTTTGAAGGCATGATTTTAAAATGAGACTTGAGTCTTACAGCAAGGTCCTGTTGTGACAATAAGATCTTAGAATAGGGTGTTTCGGTTGTTATCAAAGTATTTACACTAAAAAGAGTAGTAATTCATTTTAGGAAGTAACTTCTAAATTACATTTTTATTCTTAGATAGGTAAAGAGAAACATTGATACAATATATAAGTAACCAAATACATTAAAATTACTGAAAAATATTAATCGAGCTCAGGCCTTGATTGGATATGAAGCTTCCATGGCTATTCCACATAATCCCTCTTTGTCAGTCACACCACATTGCATTCTTATGTAACCTTGTTCTCCCCATGAGTTCTTCAATATCCAGTAATCAATCCCATCTTCAGTTGTTCCATAGCTCACGATTGTCAGTGCATGATCTAGGTGTTTGCTACAAGGTCCATTTATGTGTGTATCTGTCTGTTTCTTTCTTGAAACTCTAGTGCTTTATTTTAGAGTGCCTAAGTTGTTGTGGGCATGAAATGGCAGCAGGTGACTGTTGTTATAACACATGGCTGCTGTGGTATAGGTGGGAAATGGGGAAGCAATTGAAGTTGGGGAGTTATTTGAACTTTGAAAGATGTCTATTGGTTTTATGTTATGGGTTTTGTCACCTAATAGTAATTCAAAATAAGGCTCACATTACATGAGCCAACATCACAGATTGACACAAATACCATTGGCATTAGTTCTGCTTCACATAACATTAGTGATTGGTTTCAAAAGTAACAGATTGGGTAAGACTTTCTAGGTAACTGTTATAGAAGTTCGATAGTTGAAATGAAATGTAGCAGTTTTGCCAAACTTTCCTTGCAGCAGAAAAGTGATTTGATGCCACAAGATGAAAACCTTGTACAGATAACGGAAGTCATAACCATATTATTGTATTCACAAGCATCAAATTAAGAACTTACAAAAGCATAACAATGGCTTTGAGTAGAAAAAAGGTCCTAACCTTTAGATGCAAGGTGACCCTTCCATCACTTGAGTCTGACAAATGATATGCTTCAATGTAGCATAGATTACTACTACCAATCAAAGTATGTGCAGTTGGAGGTACCTTGAGGAAAGTCGAGTCAACACCTTTTGTCAGCAAAAGAGTTAATTCACTAGGATCTGGCCTCCAAAGTTCTTGAATAGCCTTGTGAACCAATCCCTCCAACTTTCTGTCTTGAGCTGCAGATGCCTCATAAAACTGAACCGTAAGTTTGTGGTGGCTAAATGGGTAATCTCCTCTGCTTTCACTTACCCCAGCCCACCTAAAATGACCATCACCGCCTATTGGAGGAAAATTTTGATGTTGTTTAGTGGTATCAAAAGTTTGATAGAATGCAATAGTTTTACTTTAAAAATGCAATGTGAGGATTGTATTCTTTTTCGAACTGATTCTTTTTCGAACTTGTATTCCCTTGTGATGGGAGATGATTCAATAGTCTTTCCTTCATTTCTCAGTATATGGTTGAGTCAAAAGTTTCGTAAGAATTCATTTGAAACCTCAGGATCAGGTTTTTTGATAATCAACACCCCACTTTGATTTAATGAAGGAGATCTCGTTTGTACTGCATTTTGATACAACAGATAGTTATATGATGATGATGAGTAAATGTTGGTGTGATGATGATGTGGTTTGTTACACCCACCCGATAACTCAGATGTTGGTGTGTACACAAGTGGGAGGTAATGGGTTCAGTCCTTGACCTGCAGGTTTCATCAATGGATTGAAATTTCTCAATGCCAAATGGGTTAGGCATGGTGTTTGTTTCCCCATTGTGAGCCTTGGTCTGGATCAGTATCTCCTTGCAGTTTGAGCCCCGTCAAATCTAATCGAATTTCTATATCATTATAATGGATTTAGTTGTTTCAAAAATAGCTTTTTTGAGACAATAGTGAATTCAAGAGTGATTGGGTCGAAGTTTTTGAGTGGTTTAAGTCTAGAAGATATAAGACGAGCTGGTGAACATTTAAAGCTCTAAGATAGTTGCATATAATTGTGATATTTGTGTTCATTAATTAACATTGTGACAATCTGATTTGCTGCTTTATGTAAAGTATGTTAACTTCTGATATTTAAAAAAAAAATTAAGTCATTTAGTTAATGGTGTTTTCTTGGATTGGTTGTGATTGTGTTTTTTTTTGAGAATACTTCTCTGATTCTTTGAGTTTTAAGGCTCATTTGGATAAAATTTGTTTGGCTGATCTTTTTTCTGGAAATAAATTTTTTCAAAGGACCTATTTAGGCTAAAAAAGTTTTCTTATAAAAATACTACACTGTTATCCATTTGATTATCAGATTCTCGGATTCTCGCATTGCATTTTTATAGTGCTATGTAGCATAATTATGCTTGCTCTGGCAGCATACATCCTTCCTGTTATTCTTTCTATTTCATTCAATAGATAATATCTTAAACACTACTATACTGGTTTTGTTCATTTAGGACATGCATTACCTTCATAGCAGATGCTTCTCAATTTGTTCATCATGCTTCATTTTCTGGAAATGAATATGTAAATGAGATTTTAAAGCATGCAAATATGCATGAAATTAGGAGCTACAATCTAATGGGTTGAAATCTTCATAGAGCTGGATCAATGGACATTGGCAGAATAGAAAACACTTCAATTTGTGAAATCTGCTTGTCATGCAAAGGTTGCAGTAGTAGAGATAAGAGGATTGCCAAAGACACTTTTCTACAAGACAGGTAAATCACTTGTGCATTTAACAAGCATTCTGGGATTTTTTTTAAAAATGGAAGGTCTGAGTTTTCTAGAGTGTATGAATGGATTGTAAAGGAAAGATACATACACTTGGTGCTGTGCACATCAGGAGGTACTACAGCTAAGTCATTTGTGTCAAACTCCATATTCCATTTCAAAGCTACTACACCTCTTTAAAATACAAGTTTATATAAGATATTAGATGGTCTATACCATAATATTGTAAGAAATTTCAATGGACAAAAAATTATTGGGCATTTTTCCATGACACCATCAAGAACCACAGCATATCACTCTCATGATTCTAGCATTCATGATAATTTTTTAAGAAATCTTTCATATCATGAATGCTTTTATTTTCTCATTTATGACTCATGTGAGAATGCTGAACCTTATATTGACTCAACTTAACAACTTGACAAATTTTTCTCTTTAATGGTAGTCCTTGTATGAGGTGTTAGTGAATCTAAATTATTTTAGTAGTAAATAAAGCATAACTTGTTGTATATGCTTTTCCACAATTAATACATCAAACATATTATCTGAATAAATAATTCATTTTTATGTTGCACTTTACATTTGTAGATGGAACCTGGACAAAGTTCATCTGGTGAGAGGACAACATATTGTGAGAGATGCTAAGGTGGAGAGACTAAAGGAATTGATCATTACTATAATGAGAAAGGTAAATTCTCATCGATAATAGAATATGTTGAGTTTTAAAAATATTTTATTAATAAATAAATATTTATTTATATGACTAATTTGATTAATGTATATGAATTGTAGGTTGATGAGCATCACAATCAACCCGACAATGATCAGTGTCCACAACAACAACCATGATAGATAGCTTTTATTTTTTGAGTGATAAACATGGATTTATAAGCATTGACTCTTAATTCAATCGACTTATTATTTTGTTGTCCTTGTCTCTTAACTAATTTGATTTACTAAGTAATTGTGTTTGATTGACAGGTTGTATAAAAATAGGTATTTAATTACAAATAATTTTAAAATAAAAGAAATAATAAAAATAAATAAATAAATCTTATTAGCGGTGGCTATTACCACCACTATAAGCATTTAAAATTGTATTTATAGCTATGGTAAAAAATTAATTAGCGGCAGTTTTTAACCATCACCATAGATCTCACTCATATCTATAGCGACAGTAATACATTATTAGCGGCGGTTTCTGACCGTCACTATAGGACTCACTTATATCTATAGCGACGGTAATACAATATATTAGTGGCAGTTTTTTACCGTCACTATAGGACTCACTCATATCTATAGCGACAGTAATACATTAGCGGCGGTTTTTGACCGCCACTATAGGGCTCAATATGGCCTTTATTGACACCACCTATATAGTGGCGTTACACACGGCCATCACTATTAATAATAGTGGCAGTTTTTTGGTATTTGCGACGGTTTTTTACCCCCGCTAAAAACCTAAAATTTTGTAGTACTAATTGGGTTGTTAAGATACGACCTACAAGTCAAGGTGCATTTAGAAAGACGTCCCCAGCACTGGGTTTAGAAGTAATTTTCCCTATTCTAAAGGGTTGGTTAATACATAAAAAATGATCCATTAAGAAAATACAAAATATGGATTATCGAAGTATGAAATCTGATCAATCATATGTACTGTATCATTGGATACATGTTTTCATCTTGACTGCTGATTTGTGTTTTGTTGGTTCAAGTTTCGTATTTCTTCATCAATAAAATGATCCAAACATATTCTAAAATTTTGGAGAGGTTGACCATTTCACATTGGATTATGGGGAGATATTTTTTTTAAACATTAAATCGATTTTTAAACTGTTCAGTAATTTAATGATAATAGAATTAAGGGAAGTGTTTGAAGGCCCTAAAGAGAGCCAAACAATGTGCCAAACATTTTTGAAACTAAGGGTTAAAAGTTTCGAAATGAGCTGATTTTTGGTGAGAATGATCTCTTCGGTAAGAGATCATCCTTACCAAAAATCAGCTCATTTCGAAATTTCTGTCGCTAGTTTACAAGTAGAAGAATTGTAAACCGTCCAATTTTTATGTTTGGTTCATTCAGCTCATTCTTGAACCTCTAACCCATACATTGAAAAAATGTTTTGCACAATATTTGACTCTCTTTAAGGCCTCTGAACACCACCCTAGAATTAAATCTAATTTTATGGTATCAACAACTATTTGTGTGTGTGAGCACGCCTGGGTCTTGTTAATGTGTGCCCGGGCACACGTTAAAGTGCAATAAATACATTTGGAAATTGGAACATGAGGGTAGTTTTGGAAAAAAAAAATTTAAGGTATTTTCGATATAAAATCCAATTTTCAAGGTAGATTTATTGCACTTTAACTTGTGCCCTTAAGCGACATGTTAACAAAATCCTATATTAATTAATTTTTTCTTTTGATGTTTTAAAAATCTTTATTGTATTTCTTAATTTTCTTTCTCAAGCAACCTCTTACCTTTACATTGAATCTAGGCAAATGTTATTTTTCGATTCATCAAAATTCAATTCTGAAAACATTGTCAACCTTTCTACCAGCTCATAAAATTTTTATTTTAGAGAATTGACCAAATATTTATTGGTCAATGGAGTGTGAAAGCATCAATGGGCCATTTTATGGGGAAAATATTTTTTTTTAAAGGGTCGATTAGTTGCACATCACAAATGATTGATTGCACATCAACCTTAAAAAAATCCTTTGTTTTTATTTTTGTAACCTCTATTTTAAGCTCCTGGTTGCACTCCAATACTTAATTTTTTAGGATTTAAATTTTATCTTTGTATTATTTGCTTGTACTCTACTTAAATCATGTTTTGTGATTGATTTTGTTTGTATTCTCTTTGATTTCAATTTAATAAAGGCCCTAATTTTCTAATTTTCTTGCAAAAATTATTGAATTGGCACTAATTTCTTTGGATATAGTTATGGAGCTTGATAAGTTCATGTTTCTGATTCGACAGAGATCGATTCAGATGTTAATTGTTATTGGGTTTCAATATGTGCTCTTGATGAACTTAGAACTCCCATTAGTGTTCAAATTTGGTTCTCGTATGGGTTCCAATGTGTTTCTCAACGACGCGTTGCCTCATACTTCTAGGCTTGAAAGTGAAGAAGAAATGGAGGAGAAAAAAATCCCCAATTCGACCTAACAAGATACCATTTAGGGTTTCTCAGAGTTCGTATCGACCTTCGCAGCAGCAAAAACCTGAGCGAAGAATTAGAGAACGTTTAACCCTCTCTGGTTTGATCTTTCAAGAAAACACATTCAAGCACGACAGGAAAGATGGGTTTTTTGAACTTCAGAGAACTGCAAAGGATGCATGGGAAGTAGGGAAGAAGCTTTGGGAAGAACTCAAGTCGGGGAAAATTCGAATTGATGAGGAGAAGAAAGTAGTTAATCAATCAAAATCGTGCCCACATTCGATTTTGCTTTCGGGATCCGAGTTTCGGGACCGAGGCAAAATTATGGTTATTCCGTGTGGGCTGACATTGGGATCCAACATTACGGTTGTGGGGAAACCGAATCGAGCACATGCAGAGTCTGATCCGGTAAAAGATGGGAGTGAGGCGGTTGTAGTGTCGCAGTTTATGATGGGAGTTGCAGGGGTTGAAGGTGGATGATGGGGAGGACCCACCGAGGATCTCACATTTTAATCCTAGATTGAAGGGGGATTGGAGTAGAAAGCCTGTAATTGAGCAGAACACTTGTTATAGGATGCAATGGGGCTCAGCGCTTAGGTGTGAGGGATGGAAATCTAGGGCTGATGAAGAAACTGGTATGCTAGTTAGATGAGCTTTTCGATTTATATTTACTTGCTTTGAGTTGATTCTTTTGTTGTTGCTTCATATTAGTAGTTTGGACTTAAATTACTAGAAAAAAAAAACACATTTTTAAAATAAAATTGTCAGAATTTTTTATTCTTATTGAAGAATCGAAAGTGATTATAAACCAGTTTAATTTATATTATTAACTAGTTGATTGTCCAATATGGTTATGGGTTTTTTGTGTCATGGACTTGTGATGTGTTGAGTGTATATTTTCCTCCACTCTCAGGTGTGTCATACCCCAGTTAAGCACTGTAACCCTCTTATAGTCACAGTTATCCCCCTCCCCAACGGATCGGTCTTTTGGAGTATTTGGTTGGTTAACATGGTATTAGAGCGCTAGGTTCGTATAGGTGAGGGGTTCGATTCTTTCCACCCTTACGAGTGAAGGCGAGTGTTGAGTACATGTTCTCCCCAGTTAAGCCCCATGACCCTCTTATATTCATCGTTCTCCCTGTCTCCAACAGATCGGTCTTTTGGAGTAGTTGGTTGGTTAGCACGATCTGTAATTGAATTGTTATTTGACTTTCTTTTGTTCTTATATCTCCTCCATTTCAGAATGGGTACAGCCCTGGTAGAGTAATTAGTTGGATTATGTTCAGTTGATGGACAGGTAAAGTGTGAGAAATGGATTCGTGATGACAATGATCACTCAAGGGAATTGAAGTCGACATGGTGGTTGAACCGGCTTATAGGCCGAACGAAGAAGGTTTCAGTTGACTGGCCATACCCATTTGCTGAAGACAAGTTGTTTGTTCTTACCCTTAGTGTTAGTTTTGAAGGTTATCATGTAAGTGTTGATGGGAGGCATATCACCTCTTTCCCTTACCGCACTGTGAGTACCCCTCCAAACCTTTATCTTCAATTTACTTTCTTCTGACAAATATATATTATTTCTCAAGATTGTTTGGTAATGTTAACAGGGGTTTGTTCTTGAGGATGCAACTGGTCTATCGCTGAATGGAGACATTGAAGTTCATTTCGTGTTGGCCGCTTCGTTACCTACATCACATCCGAGTTATGCCCCACAGACACATCTCGAGATGTCGAGTAGATGGAAAGCCCCTTCTCTTCCTGATGGACCAGTTGACCTTTTCATTGGAGTACTTTCTGCAGGCAACCATTTTGCCGAAAGGATGGCTGTGAGGAAGTCGTGGATGCAATCTGAACTTATCAAATCTTCAAATGTGGTTGCTCGGTTTTTTGTAGCACTGGTAAGGGTTGACCTTCATGCATGGTTTAAATCTTGCTTTTATGTCTCGTCTCGTTCATGGACGAGACCAAGTTGTCTCGGACGAGTCAACTCGTCTTAGACGAGATAAACCATTTAACTTGGTTTAGAATTATTTATTCATATATATATATATATATATATATATATATATAAATAAGATTGATTAGAATATGTTTAATCATGAAATCTTATTTTATTTAGAAAATATGTATTTAAATTAAAAAAATGAATTATTTTAATAAAAATATACAAAATTCCTGTTTACTTGGAAAAATCTTGTCCAAGTCATCTCATTTATCTCGTGAGATTCCGCAGGCTTGACATGACTTGTTTATCTGTCTTGTTGATGGACGATATGATTCATCTCACTCTCGGACAAGATTTGAAACCATGCCAAAATGATATATGCCATTCTTTAGAAACTCTTTATTTACAAACTTGATTACGAGACACTCACGGAGTTTAGAGGGTTTGTTTTGGACAGCATGAAAGAAAGGAAGTAAATGTGGAGCTAAAGAAAGAAGCCGAGTTTTTTGGCGATATTGTTATAGTGCCTTTCATGAATAGTTATGATCTCGTGGTGTTGAAGACTGTTGCCATCTGCGAGTATGGGGTGAGTAATGAAATAAACTAGAGTCTGACTAGCCTAACTAACATGATAAGATTTGAAATCTTATTAAGGGTTGTTGAGCTCACCTTGTGGTATCCAAAAACATGATGGCACAAGGTTGTAGAGGACAAATTTTCGTCAACTTTGAAAAGAAATATCCAAAAAAATAGTACTTTTCAATGTTGAAATTTAATTTTAAATTTGGGAGTTCTGTGGAAGTTCAGTAACTATCCATTCTCAAGACCTTGGATCAAGCCCAAAATAATTGTTTTGTTTTGTTTTTATTTTTTTTATTTTTTTAAAAAAAATTTTATCTGAGTTTTTCCATGAAATGTAGAGGGCTGTGGTGTTGGATTACCAATTTGGCAATCCATTTGAGCTCAAAGATCAAGGGTGGATTTACACTAGGGGCACTTGCCCCCACAGAAGTTTTGGAAATTGTATTGTCCTGATATTTGGGTAAATTTTGAGTTTTCCCCTCTATGTTTGTCCTCATTTAAGGAAATTATGGCGATTGCCCCCACCCCTCAATTTTTTTAGTTTAGATAATTTGTGAGATACCACCAGTGTTTTCCAACGTTGACATACCATTTTGACATTAACCTCCCGTCAAAATTTTCAATGAATTTTTGAAACCCCTCCCTATGCTTTCAAATTGATAACATGCCCCCTCAATTTTTTTTATAGATACATGAGATACCCCTATGTTTAAAAACTGATGATTGGCTCCCCTCCCCCGTCCAATATTTTTGTTGATTTGTACACATCTATAGAGTAGGTCTTCTCGCATTACTAATGAAAAATGACCTAAATGCCCTTTTCTTCTACCTCTAATGAAAAGCCCTTGAATTTTCTCCCCCAAACCGTTCATCTTCATTCTCTTTAACCTTACAGAGCAAGTACAGTTTGCCCACTCTATAAGAAAATCCTGGCTCTACCCATCAAGAACCTTTAGTAAGAGTTAGAATCTTACTAAGTTAGTAAGGAAAGAGTTTTTCAATAAACTAATAATTGGAAACAGAAGTTCTTTATGGATTTTGTAGGTTAATTCATTTATGATGCCCTTGTTTCTTCACAGGCTCACACTGTATCTGCAAAGTATATAATGAAGTGTGATGATGACACATTTGTTAGGGTGGATGCGGCGATCAAGGAAGCAAGGCAAGTCCCCGACGATAGGAGCCTATATGTGGGAAACATAAATTACTACCACAAGCCCTTGCGTTATGGTAAATGGGCAGTGACATATGAGGTACAGATTGACCTTGGATTCTTCTTTCATTGAAGACTTAGTCAACTATTTATCTCCAGTTAATTCCACAAGAATGCTCCTTATCTTTAATGACTATAGATCGAAGTTAGGTTTTATTTGTTCTTGCCATTTAGTGTATATTTATGTTATGGGTCTTTCCATTTCTTTACTATTATAATGACAGAAGGCAGAGTAGAAGTGGTTCGACACCAAAATTTGTATTTCAAAGACGCCCTCACCTTTACATTTAAACTTAATATAATGAGGGTCATTTCGTTCAAAATCAAAAAAATGGCAATCCCACTATCTTATAATCACATTGGTTAGTTTTGAAGATTACAAAAATATTTTTTTTTACTATGTAATCTTCAATAATCCTTTAATTAGTATTTAAATTACAAATAAACCCTTTTGATACATGTGTGTTTGCGCATGCCACCCTCTAGTACTGTACATAATGTGCGAATGTTTTTGGGTCTTGGGAACCCTGAAAATTTTCCGATATAATGGGTGAGTTTCTGAACACCTCTTTTCTTTGAGTGGTTTCAGGAATGGCCAGAAGAAGATTATCCACCCTATGCAAATGGACCAGGCTACATAGTGTCGTCAAACATTGCAGAATTCGTTGTATCGGAGTTTGAGAAACACAAATTAAGAGTAAGTTTACACCTACTCATCACTCTTTGTTTATTTAGTTACTCTCCCCCTCTTTATAATCTGGTGAATTTGGTGGTTTGTATGTGTGTGCGCCGTCTCATGCGTGCATGTAGGGCTTAAAATGGGTAGTGTTGGAGCTGGATCTGAGCGTATCCATTTCAGCTCCGAAATTTAAATCCTGATCCATACCCAAATCCATTTCAGATCTATTAGCTAAACCCATATCCGATTCCGAGTCATGTTGCTTTCACTAAATTTGGATCTGGATCCAACCCGATTGAATTACTTGATTCGGGTCGGTTGGTTTGGATAATTCCGGACCATTCAACTTTTCTTTTTTGCTATATTATTCAATTTTACCATTATAATAAGAATTCACGTTATATTAAATTAGGAAAAAGAGAAATTTTGAAGAATTTAAAAAAATATTTTTTCAAGCAATGTCATTTGGATCTAGGCAGATATAGGGATTGATCCATATCCAATCCAAATCAAGGGACATCCCATATTTTTATTCGGATCTAGTCCAAGGATCCAAACCCGCTAAATTTGGATTTGGATCACTTGGATTTCGAATAAAATCTGACCCATTTTAATTCCGATATGTGTGTGTTTTGGATGATTAAACTCACCAAATTACAATTGGTGCAGCTGTTTAAGATGGACGATGTAAGTATGGGTATGTGGGTGGAGCAGTTCAACAGCTCAAGACCAGTGGAATATATACACAATTTGAAGTTTTGCCAGTTTGGGTGCTTCGACGGTTACTACACAGCTCATTATCAGTCCCCTAGGCAGATGATCTGTTTGTGGGACAAATTGAAACTGGAAGGAAAGCCCCAATGTTGTAATATGAGATGATGATGACGATGGCTACATTAATGATGTTAGGTGACAACGCCCAAAAAACTGATAAAAGGACCAACACAGCGAAGCTTGTTTTGCAGTTGTAGCATCTCTGTGAGTATCTGTGGGAGGGTTGGGATACATTGGTTGTTGGTTTTTCAATTGCCCATTCAAATTCATTCATTCTTTTTTCTACTGATGTTTTCCTTTACTCTTTTTTAGGCTTACATGTGTAGATAACATTTTAACAAGTCTTGTTCTTTAATTTATAAAAATACAGAAGATGGAAATTCATTCACGCAAACATTTTCAGTGTTGGCCCAGTAGAATGCTTTTTTTGTTCTGGTTTTCTTTTCGATCTGTACGCAGTTCTTTGTTTCATTAGATATTCCCTCCAAAAATGTCAAATTTTGATTCCAACAACCAATGCAACCCAAGTGATGTCAATCAAACGTAAGGTAAAATATTGGGATTTGTAGTGATCTGATACAATTGTGAGAATCATTGAATCTTAGTTTAAGAAGAGAAATTTTCTCCCCTTTTCTTTCCAGGAAGAAGATAACAATTTTTCCTTCAAAAAAAAGAAAAACCTTTCTAATTCCCAAAAAGTTCTAACTTGATTCCAAACTCCAAAGTTCAACTCATACAATCCTATTGCCATATTTCTGGATTTCAACCAAACACAAAGAGATCTCCCTTTATGGGTAATAGTTCAAAAGTGGCGTTACTTGTTTAGAATGTGATGATATCAGTGTTATGTTCTTGATTTATTAGAATGTGATGTATACTTGTTTTCAATTTACCCATTTTTCTATACATGCAGATTAATTGTGAAAAAAAAAATGTAATATATCTTGATTTAGTAATGAATTGGATTGATTCTCTTAATTGTGGCATTACATGAGCCACCCTAGTGTTTATATAAATCTTCATCCTAATTCTCATAAGAACTACACCTTATTATAATGCATCCTATAATACTCCATAGAAATTCTCAATTTTCTTTAAAATTATTACATTTGAGTGATCATCATAAGAAAAAGAACCAACATCACCCAAATGTGAAGCCATGCCAAAGAAGAAATAAACCAAGCCCTTGCAATGACAAGAGAAGGATTGGTGTGTTGTAAGTAAAAGTTTGTGTGCCAATAAAATATCTAAAAAGGAAAAAAAATAAAAATAATAATCCTTGAGATGCCCACTTACCAATCCTCCATGGGAGAAACTTCATAGCATTCCTCCATGAAGATGCCTCTTGCCTACATGAAAAAAATTGTAGAATAGGGAGTGAAGTCTAATGGCTCACATATTAAATCATAATTATTTCTTTATATTTCAACCATATAAATAATATTTTCAGACAAAAACAACAAAGCCTTATCCCAAACATATATACACCATAGTTTCATAGAGTTTCTCATATTCCACGTACAATTATAGTACTAACATAGCCATTAACAATCTAGTAGTCGAGAAAAAGTCTGAAGTCTTTATTTTACTTGACATGAAATCTCCAAAGCTTAGGCAACTGAATTAGGCCCATTGCAATGATTTGCCAGCATAAGAAATGAATTCTACACCGTCAGCGATAGCCAGAATGTCACCAATCCTGCAATGTTCCTAAGAATTTCAGCAGTATTTTGTTATATTACAAAACTTTCATGACACAAAAAATAAAAAAATTACAAACTTTTGCAAGCATACTTAGGTCTGTCAATGGATCGGATCGGGGTCAATTTGATATCAATCTGATAAGGATCGGCTTGGATCCAGAATTGATCTTAACTCACCATCGCTATCATCACAAACAGCTGGAATAATAAAACACTCCATACTCCCAAAAATCCAATCACGAATCCTGATCCCAGTCCAGCATAAAACCAATCTAGTTTGGACTGATCTACTCCAGCCACTTTTCCATCTCCATTAGCAAATGTTGGATATTTATCTGGTTCATCTCCCGGGCATTTCTTCATTAGTGGAGATCCACAGAGTTCAGGATTGCCACTGTAAATGGATGGGTCATCAAGCGTTTGGAGCTGGTTGCCCGATGGAATTTTTCCCTTCAAGTTGTTGTACGATAAGTTTAGATGGCTTAGACTGAGTAAATTCGATATGCTTGTGGAATAGTGCCTGAAAGTTGGTTTCTGGAGAAATCAAGTGATTCCAATGATCTTAACTCACCAATCTTCTCGGGGATGCGTCCTGACAAGTGGTTGTTTGATAGATTCAAACCGATTAATCCAGCAAGGTGTGTTAACTCTTTGGGGATCCTTCCAACCAAATTATTACTTGAAAGGTCCATGATCTTGACAAGAAACAGTATCTTTATATATTCAAGTTCTCTTCCTTTCATGACTTCTTTTAATTGGTTCTCATAAATGAAATACGAGAATATGAAAAAATAATCTCTATTCTTGTTGGACCAGAAACCATGCTCCTGAAATTGCCAAAACAACGAGGGATGCTTCCAGATAGATTATTACTTGCCTTAGCCTTAAAATTCTTAACAATGATAGATCATTTCCAATCCATATAGGTATTTTTCCAGATAAGTTATTCTCACCTAGGTCAAGAAGCAACAAACTTGTACAATTTTTCAAGGCCAAGGGGAGCTTTCCATTAAAATTGTTTTTGCTCAAGTGTAAATACGTTAGCCAATGCAGATGACCTATCGAGTTTGGAATAACTCCTGATAAATTTTTCGATGATAAATCCATAGTCATCAATTCTTTTACAGCACTCCAACATTGAGGAAGATCTCCAGACAAATGGTTTTTAGAGAGAACAAGAATTTCCAGGAATTTCATGGCCAATACTGAGATGGGTATAGTACCATTGAAAAAGTTGCTAGAAAGGATTAAAATACACAATTTAGGCATCATATGACCGATAGTTTTAGGTATAGTTCCTGAAATTGAGTTGTTGGAGAGATCCAATTCGACTACATTGGAAGGGAATTGTGCTAAGGGACCCTCAAATTTGTTGAAACTTAAATCCAATTCATGAACCCTACTTGACATTGAAAAATTGGGCACTTTACCATATATCTGATTATGAGAGACATTTAAGAAAGATATATTGGAAGGCAGCTTGGAAAACCAATCTGGTATGGAATCTGAAATGCTAACATTCGAGATGTCCAATCTGAGAAGTGTCGTTTGAGTTCGAAGCCATTTTGGAAACAGAGGCCCTATTTTGGTAGAAGACATATAAAGGTATTTAAGTTGGAAAGGAGGAACCCAGTTAAATCCCACATTCAAAACCAAAGAGTTGTAGCTGATATCAAAATATTCTAACTTTGAGAGTTTAGTAAAGTGAACCTCTGATACAACACCATTTAAGGAATTTCCCATAAGATTCAAGTATTCTAACTCTAAAAGTTGTCCTAGACTCTTCGGAATAGTGCCATTCAATTGATTTTCCCTCAAATCTAATCTAGTCAAGGTTGACAATCTCCCAAGGGATGTGGGGATCAGACCATTAAATGAGTTGAATGAAAGAGAAAGGTATTTTAGATTCTTTAATTGGCCCAACCAATCAGGCAAATGCCCATTGAGTTCATTCTCTGACAAATCCAATGTTTCTAAGTTCGATAGATTCCTGACATCATCAAGAATGGGAAGATTAGAATTGAAATGATTGGACGAAAGATCAAGGAATTTAAGAGAAGTAGTCAGGTTCCAAAGTGAATTTGGGATCTGACCATTAAATGAGTTGAATGAAAGAGAAAGGTATTTTAGATTCTTTAATTGGCCCAACCAATCAGGCAAATGCCCACTGAGTTCATTCGCTGACAAATCCAATGTTTCTAAGTTGGATAGATTCCTGACATCATCAAGAATGGGAAGATTAGAATTGAAATTATTGAACGAAAGATAAAGGAATTTAAGAGAAGTAGTCATGTTCCAAAGTGAATTTGGGATTGGACCTTGAAAATAATTGTGGGAAAGATCAAGAGTGGAAAGAGATGTAAAATTGGCATATGATGAAGGAGTGGAAGGAAGTTTAGAAAGTCCGCAACGAGACAAACTCAACTCTGATAAAGAAGGAAGCAAGTTAATTACTTGTAGCCAATCATCACTGATTTTGGAAAGGTTCACATTTCTCATGTGAAGGTTTTGGAGAGAAGAAAGATGAGAGACCTAATGCAAATTCTCAACACTCAACCGATAATTGGAATCATCATAAAGATAAAAAAATAGAGAAAAGAATCAGTACTAAGATCAAGAGAATGTAAGGACGAGAGATTTCCAAGATGATGGGGAACAAATCCACCAAACCATGAAGAAGAGAGATTGAGATATGTTAATTGATGAAGAGATCCAAAGAAATTTAGGATTTTGATTCTCGAGAAATTGTTCCAACTTAAGTCCAAGTAATTCAAATGTTTCAACTCTACAAGTGAAGGATTTACCTCACTCCTCCCCACCAAGCATGCCTTGCTATATATGCCGTCTGAGCCAGTTTCTTCATAACGGTCCAAGTCAAATGGAAATGGATTCCGAAGATCAAGCTTGACAATATGTCTGGTTCTATTGTCGCAGCCAATTCCTTTCCATGTGCAACAATCTTCTCCGATCCAAGAAGAGAGCCGATTTGAAGGGTTTATGAGACTTTGTTTGAACTGAAGAAGAGCTTTTCTCTCGCTTTCGAAGCAATGCAAACCAGAATTTTCTTCTTCAATGCACCAGCTGAACTTGATGCACAATAGTAACACAACCGTAAAACTAAGCAACCTCATCATGGAATGGTGGTTTTATGTCTCAAAATCAAGTCTTGTTATAAGCATGGACTGAAATTCAATGTTTCATTACCAAGTACAAGAGAACACGTGAACAACTAACTCTCCTGACATGACAAGGAAGAAGCAAAGAATCTTCCCCCACCCACTAACTCTCCTGACGCGTTAAGTGTAAGAGTCATATATTTCCCTCGAGATACACATTTGCACATCCCAATAAAGATGTCTTTGTGTATCTCGATGAAATACATCTATTATTCTTGTACATGCCACGTCAGAAAATATTAGCGTTGGAGTTTGTCATAGGTGAGTTCGAAAATCATTATTCCTAAAATAAGGAAATACTTTACCGATTAAACCAATACTCTATCAAAATTGACGATTCTCAAGTGATTTCTGATTTTTAATCAATCCAATCGATAATATTAATAAATCCGATTTGACCCAGTCGGACTGTCGATCTGGTTTTTGTACAAGTCGATCTGGTTTTAGACATGCCACCTTGACATAGGTATTTTGTACAAGTCTAAAATAAATGACCTAAATGCATCTCATCGTCTTTAACCTCTAGCAGATATCCCTTAATTTTCTCTCCAAAATCTTTCACCTTTGACCTCTGTTAAAGTTCTTTTTACTATTATCTTCAATTTTCTCTCCAAAATCTTTCGTCATCTTCGACTTTTGTTAAAATTTTCTTTTACTACTATTTTCAACCTCAAGAGGCTATCTCATGCAATGACTGACCCTCAAGAATAAGATAGGATTTTGGAGAAGTAAAATGATATAGTTTTGCGTAAAAAAATTTAGGATTTCTAACATAGTACATTGAAATAACGCAAATTTACCAAAACATGCACCACATTTCGATTATTTACCAAAACGGTAAACTGTAGTGATTAATTTCGAAAACAGTAATTTTACCATTTTTGGAATTAATATTTTTTACCAAAATGGTAAAAATAGTAAAATGTAAATTGTTTTACCGAAAATACCCTTTTTTATTTTTTGACTAAAATTATGAAAAAATCCTCTCCTCTTTCATATTTCAATTGAGTGTTGGGAAGATTAAAAAGAAAAGAAATATTTAATTGGATTTTAATTTATTTCTAAGGTTAAAATGGTAAATACATATGTAAAACAAAAAAAGGTATTTTCGGTAAAAAAAATTTACATTTTACTATTTTTACTGTTTTGATAAAAAATATTAATTCCGAAAATGATAAAATTACCGTTTTCGGAATTAATCGCTACAGTTTACCATTTTGGTAATTAATTTTGAAAATTGTACCATTTTGATAAATTATTCTTGAAATTAAGATGAGATAGGTCAAATACATTAGAGTTAATTTTTCCAAAGAGGGTAATAACTTGAACTTTAAAGTTTTTTTCTTTTTTTTTGGAAGATAAGAACTTTGAAGGTTAACAACTTAAAGATGATCCATTTTCTCCAATAAAATTTACGGGAAACGAAATCTTTATTGGTTCTACTTCCTATTCTTTTTTATGAGGAGAATGAATCTTTTTATTGAAGGATCGAAAAAAAAAAAATCAAATCTGAATCACCCGTGAGAATGATTTGGAAGATCCAAAACCAAAAATAACGGTATTAGTAACAACAACATAAGACATTGAAGGCGAAGTGAATAGATTAAAATAGTTTACTCAAGAGGTTAATAGCTTGAGGACGACCCATTTCCTAGGAGAAAGTAAAACCGGTTGATGCCAAAGATAAGGGTATTTATTTATATTTGTCTATCGAAGAAAACCTACGTCAAGGGGCTATTTGGGACTATCAACAGTTTACATTGCTCCCATGTTCACTCAATCACTACTACCAACTACCAAAAAAAAAACACCATTAAGCTACGATCAAGCATCTTTGGGGTCAAAAAATTAAAACACCTCAAAAATTAACATATTAGCCTAGTAGTAAAGTCAATTTGACTACGATCAAGATCCCACGCTTCTGATATATGTTACCTAAATACCCTACTCTCAATTCTCATAAAATGAGAGATGGCGGAATAAGTGTTTGTTCAGAGAAAAAAAATTGGAAGATAAAAAAAAAATGCCCCACTTTTACATTTGAAATTACTATTATTGATGTAATTTTCTCAAATTAATAAAAGTACAATCCCACAAACCCTATGATCATGTTTATTAGTTTTTAATTTTTTAAAATTATAGAAATATCTTTTTATTATGTTATCTCATGCAGAGCGATGCCAAGAATCCCCATGTTTTCAAAATTGATGAAAAGCCCTCTACGATGATGCCTCCTCTCCCTCCATACTTTCAAATTGAAACACCCTCCCCTCCCAAATATTTTGGTTGATTTGCCCAACCTTGTATGGTTTGATCGAATATTTTACATACCCCCACCATGTTTTCAAAAATGTCCTTGTAAACATTAACCACAAAATTCGACTAAAGTTGTGGATATTGGAAATCGAAGGCTTAGTGACCATTTGTTTCCCTTTTCTTTTTTTTTTTTTACCTTTGTTCTTTTTATCCTTTCACGTTCAACCTTTTTGACCGTTTTTTTTTTTTCATTTGTGAATTCATTCCTTCCATTCTTGGCTGGATGCGTTCTCCACATAAAATTGTATACCTTTCCATTTCATAGGTCGGGTTAATGAGGTGCTCCCATCGTTTAGACATCCCATTGAAAATTCCTTACTATTTAATCCGAGGATGGTGATGTGTTCTTATTTATCTACTCATAAATAAAGCACAATCTGGGATGTTGGTTTGTGTGAAACTGGTCTTTCATGTTGGTCACAACAATATTTGGCACATGCATGGCATACCATTAACCGACCTGTTTAATATTTACCTTATTATATCATAAACCTTTACATCAAAAATCAACTTAATTGAAGTTTAATTCCTAGCCATATTTAAGTGTTCGTCATCCATGAATGAAAAGCCAATGGGATTTAGCATTATTACGAGTGTATCTTAGGTAGAGATACTGAGGATACCTATTAGTTGGAAACTAGATTAGTTAGCTTTTTAAGTACAATGACTCAAGACTAATGATTTTCTGACTGGGAAAGACTCACTCGGTCTGTATGTGGCGGACGTGGCAAGAGCACAAAACCGTTTATCTTTTTCATGTGTGTCCTGGAGAAAAAGATCTATGGTTCCATGTCCTTACCATGTCAGCCGTGTACAGACTATGTGTGTCTTTTTGAGTCAAAATACCACGACTCATGACTTAATTAAGATTTAGTATTGTAGATAGAAAAAGATAACTGCAAAATTGTTTTCAGGAAATTAGAGGGACTAGTAAAGAAATTATTTGAAGAGAACGTGAAATTGCTTTGAGAAGGGATCACTATGCTGCCTATTAGATAATTGTGCCTCCATCTCACTGAAAATGACGATTCAAAATACAATAGAACTCATTAATCCATAACCATCATCACAAAAAAAAAATTTTTTTTTTTTTTTTTTAATCTCGTTTAGAACACGTTTTATATCTCTAATGATTAAAATGATGAAAAAACTCGATTTTTTTTTGGGTAAAAAATGGCAGTGTTATGTTTTAAACACATTTTGAATGTATTTTATAATGTATTAAAAACCAGTTACATTGTGGGGGTGTGTGCAGGCAGCATTGGAGAAGGTGGAGGGAGCAGTGAAGGGGATGTACAAAACCATGAAGTGGCCTGGGGTCTGGAAACCCGCTCTATACATGTATCTATCTTTGGCTCTCAGCATTAGTACTAGTGAAGGACAGTTCTACTGGTATACTCACCCTACAGCTGGTCCTGCATTCGCTCAGGTCTCTCTCTCTCTCTCTCTCCAACAAAATCCAGACTAAATGTGTGACTAAATGCAACAAAATTGCAGGAGTTTGTAGGGATGATCTATGCCATTGGTGCACTTGCTTCCATAATAGGTGTTCTAATCTACCACAAGATTCTAAGAGACCACCAATTCAGAAACATACTCTTCTTTGCCCAGCTCCTCTACGCCACATCCGGTATGTTCGATCTCGTCTTCATCCTTCGATGGAACCTAAAACTCGGCATCCCAGACTATTTGTTTGTCATCTTGGAAGAATGTGTTTCTCGCATCGTAAGCAGAATTAGATGGATGCCCATGATCGTTTTAAGCACAAAGCTTTGCCCTTCAGGCATTGAAGGAACCTTCTTTGCACTCTTGATGTGTATAGATAGCCTTGGGTCTCTTTCATCCAAGTGGGGTGGAGGAGTGGTTCTTCATGTGCTTCATGTTACAAGAACAGATTTTAGAAACTTATGGTTGGTGATTCTCATTAGGAATTTGTTGAGGATTGCAACATTGGGATTGATTTTTCTTATCCCTAGAGCTGATCAATCAGATGTTTTGATTCCACATGACCTGTTGTCAAAGGAGGAGGTCATGGAGGAGGAAGGCTTGCAACTGATGGTGCCTGTGAAATCAAGGGAGGAAAAATAATTGAATTAGAGATTAGGTGTGTAATAAATTCATTATTTTCTTTAGATATTTTTCTAATTATACTAGGACTGCTAGCATACCTCGTAATACTCCTACTTATACGCAATATTCGACCTTGTACAATTTAGTACAATTTGTAACATACCTGAAACTTCTAATAATACCTACATAATCTCTTTAACCACAGGACGAACGATGGCCAACACCCTTCACCGGAAGGATTGATGATGACGATGACGATGAAGACGGGATTGACGGAGGACACAAATGAGCTATATAGATGATGTAAATCCCCACATTTGGATTTTTTTTTTGTCAAATTACAAAAGGGCAATCCGGTGATTGCAAATTGTCCTTTTTGAGAAATTTACCAGTTTAGTAAGATATTTTTACTCAAATATGATAAATTATTATTTTTAAAATTAAAATTAACAATGTCTATTTTGATAATTTTTCAATTTTTGTGTGCCAATTTTGATGATTTACTCTAAAAACAAGGACCTTTTTTTATTAGAGGTTGAAGATGAGGGCAATTTCATTTTGCAGTGGTCCAGTTATTTTGACAAAATCCTAGACAATATTTTAAACAAAATTTTGTCTTATATGACCGAAAAGTTTGGGATTGGGCTGATTTTTGTGAGGATGATCTTTATAGTCAATAGATCATCATCACAAAAAATTAGTCAATTTTGAAACTTCTGACCCCGTGAAAAGTGGTTACAAATTAACAGTAAAAAATTGATAGTTCACGATTCTTCAACTTATAAATTTGAGTTAGAAATTTTAGAATTAACTGATTTTTTTTTTTTTAAAGATGATTTTCTTATCATAGAGATCATCTTCACAAAAAATCAAGAATAATTTACCAAAACGGTAGAGTTTTTGAAATTAATTCCGAAAACAGTACACTGTAGCAATTAATTCCGAAAACGGTAAATTTACCGTTTTCGGAATTAATATTTTTTACCAAAACGGTAAAAATAGTAAAATATATTTTTTTTATACCGAAAATACCCTTTTTTTTGTTTTACATATATATTTACAATTTTAACCTAAAAAAATGAAAATCCAACTAAAAAGATTCACTCTCTTTCGGTAATCCAACAATCATATGTATTTATAAATTTTTTTTTTACCGAAATCAATTTTATTTTTGTAATTTCAGTCAAAAAATAAAAAAGGGCATTTTCGATAAAAAAAAAAATACATTTTACTGTTTTACCGTTTTGATAAAAAAAATTAATTTCAAAAACGGTAAATTTATCGTTTTCGGAATTAATCGCTACAGTGTACCATTTTGATAAATATTCGAAATGTTGTGCATGTTTTGGTAAATCTACCAAAAATCAACCTATTCCAAAACTTTTAACTCATATGAGACAAAATATTTTATCTAGAATATTTTCTAAGATTTTGTCAAAAAACAATACATTTTTGCATTAGCATATATATACATAGGATCAGGATTCATGTACACATATATCTACTTACATATCTACAACGTATTTTGTCGTATGTGGGCTAAAAGTTTTGGAAACTGATGTTTGGTGAGAATGGTCTATATAATGAGGAGATCATCCTCACAAAAAATCAACTTAATCCAAAGTTTTAACCTTGTCAAAAGTGATTTACAAAAAATTGACGGTTCACAATTCTTCAACTCATAAATATAGGAGTTAGAAATTTTAGAATTAGTTGATTTTTGGTGAGGATAGAGATCATCCTCACAAAAAATCAGCTCAATCGAAAATTTTTAGCCCACCTAAGACAGAACACGTTATAGATATACGAGTAGGTGTATGTGTATGTGTGTATATATATATATATATATATAAAAGAAAATACAGCAGCCGTAGATATAGGGTAGTTCAACAGTTGAGATCTATTTTCAAACTGAAATAGGGTAGTTCCACACCATAGTTGTTAAAAAACTCAACAACTGGTGTGATTTATGTATATTTGCAATAAAAACAGTGTCACCTCAGCATTAGTGTACAACTATTATCGATTTCTCTCCTGTTTTCTATAGTTCTTGTCAATCGCATCTTTCAACCTTCGACCCTATATTTATAGGTTGGATTAGGATCGATAAGAAATTACAAAATCCTTCATGTGCACACCTTGAAACCTATATCCAGTCATTGGACCATGGATCTTCACACATTAAGAATAGAGAGAGACGATGGTTGTATTTGAGATGCACAGAGAGTCTGATTGGAAGAGAGAAGTGAGAGGGAAGGATTGGGTTCTAAGGCTGAGGAGTGGGTAAGTTCTAAGTTTTGAAAATACACTAATGCTACACACGGTTTTTATTGCGATTCTCACAATTCTGACGTGGGATGTGCACATAATCATAGATGTGTTTCCTCGCGATACGAGTAAAAATCATCTATGGTTATGTACGCCTCTCACGTCAGAATTGTAAGAATCACGATAAATCCTGTGTCACCCCAACACGATTCATAGTTGTATTCCAATTTTACTTAAATATTTGTCATTAATGATTCAAATTGCAATTGTAGTGAGAAAAAAAAAAAAAAAAATTGAAAGAAAGGGCCTTCAATCTATCTTAAAAAGGATTTGTCCAAAACATCATGGTTGCTCGAATACTTACTGAAATCCATTTTAAAGAAATTGCCTTTTGAACATAGGCGTTAGCATACTCCAATAAATGTTATTTTCAATTAATCCCCATTGGAGTGTTTTTTTTTTTCTTCTTCTTTTAGAGGGGTGTCTCAAATTTCATTCAAACCAAAATGGATACCTCAAAGAATTACATTTACATATTGCAGGCATCAAAATTTAAACGGGCCTCATAGGATTTGAGTTTTTGCAGATAAAACCTATGATCCAGTAAATTCAAGTGATTCGCATTAAGTATTGGGATCATACACCCAACAAAGGGTTTAACTTATGGTTAAGTCCAAAATCCACTAAAATAGGTTGGATCAATAATCAAATACCATTTAAATCGATTAAGTAAAATTTGGTCAAGTTGGGGCAATATTTGAAAATATCCTTTTATCCTAAGTTACAAATACCAAAGCATTCCTCATTTGGGGAGATCTGAATCACTTTCTCTCATAAGACAGAAACCTTCCCTCTAGAGAAGAAGAAGTTCTCAAGCTCTCTTCCAAAAATAAAATAAAACTCTTCAAAAAACTCGAATTCCGATTAGAAAGAAGATCAAACCTAAAGTCTTTCTCCAAAAGTCAAAAAAAACAATCTCAACCGATAAAGCGTAAAGTTCGAAGAGAAGAAAATCTATAAAAATCTCTAAGAAAATCAAACACAAATAAAATTACCATCAAAGCAACTTTTTCAGCTGATCAAGCACAAAGTCCGCAAAGAAGAAAGCTATACACGTTAAGAGGAACATAGGTTTTCCCTTGTGTCCCTTAAACGCCCCCCAATATATATGTGGAATGCTAACATCTAATACCTTATGGGGATTTTAGCATTCTCTAACACTTTATTTTTTCTAATAGTACCCTTATTCATTTCATCTTTTAGTGGAAAAAAAAAATAGGGGTATATTGATCTTTTGCACAATAAGCATTGATTACCAAATCATTTTATTGCAACAAGACATTTAACTCTAAAGATTAAATACCCTTAACATTTATTATAAAAGAGACAAATATTTATTACATAAATTAACATTTATTATGTAAAAAAGATTAATATACCTTTGTCTTTTTCACTAAATGATAAAAATGGGTAAGAATATTACTGAAAAAAAAAAAAAAAAAGTGTTAGAGAATACAAACGCTCGCATGAGGTCTTGGACGTTAGCATTCCCCTATATACATAGATGGTGGATCATGGGACATATGTAAAAATAATGATTTTTCAAAATACGGGTTTGAGGTTTTGGATTGAGCTGATTTTTTGTGAAGATGGACACTATGATGAAAAGATTATCTTCACAAAAAATCAGCTCAATATGAAACTTCTAAGTCCATTAAAAATGATTTACAAATTTTTGATAAAATTTTGACGGTCCACATTCTACTTTACTTTTGATGGGGTTAGAAGTTTCAGATTTGACTGATTATTTTTTTTTTTTAGGATGATCTTCTCTTCGTAGAGATCATCCTCACCAAAAATCAGTTCAATCCAAAACTTCTAATCTATATTTTGAAAATTTATTATTATTACATTGTTTTTACAAATTTCTCATCATCCATCCCCACATATATATACAAGAGAATACCTAGGTGAAAGTGGTATGTCAAACACAAGGGGTATCTCAAATATTCGTTCATAACATCGTCAAGGGTCTGTTTGATATCACAATTGTGTCTTTTTTTATCTTTTCTAGTAAAAAATTAGGGTACAGGGGCATACTCCTAGCTACCAATTACAATTTGAGAAATCTAAAACCATGAAGAACTATAAGGTCTCCAACAAAAGTTCTCTTGACTGATTTATGGAAATTTTGAAAAAACTCTAAACAATATATCCGAGATTGACGTTGTGGCAATAGAAGTTAATGCAAGTAGCAGTAGGTTTGTCTAAGTAAAAATTGTTGAAACACCTGATCTATGATCTTCAATCCACAGCAAGTTCGGAATATGTACTAATCTATGAAAAAGAGAAATTGATTAATGTGCATTTCTATTAAAGACTTTTACTGATTGAGCAATTTTAAGAAGATAATCTTAGGGTTCTTTGGTCTTCTACTTCTCTATAATTTGCAATTAGAGAGGAAATAAGGGCCAAAATCTTACTTATAGTGACATTAGAAAATCCTAATCCATCAAAAAGATCAAAAGTTCTCTATGATCTACTCAACAAATAAGCTATAAGCTCTTCTTTATCTCAAATATTGAGCATTACTTATTGTAGGGATTTTGATTTCCCACTCAACCCATTTTGTTCATTGATGAACTTGAAACCTCTTATTAAGTTCCACCTGTTATTGTGGGAAACTACTTCGATCTCCTATCTACTATTTAATTTTTGTTTAAGATATATACTTGATTATTATTGAGGGATTCCACCATCTAGTGCTAAGTTAATTGCATGATGATGGATTAATTCACATGTGAAGTGCTGAATTTCATCAACTTAAGGTGTTAAACTCCATGAGTACTAGAATTGATCAAGATTGGTTGGTTAGAGCAACTCTATACTATTGAAATGGTCACAATGTGAAAAAAAAAAAGCTCATATTTGACAGTCCAAGGCTGCTGAATTTCATAAAATTTGACGGATCATGGCATTAAAATTTTCATTGTCGAATTTTTTTCTTTTGATGAGTCGAAACCGTCAAATTAATGGAGGATGGGAGAAATTTGACGACTCTAAGCCATCGAATCTAAGGAACATCACAAGTTACGACCACCCTAGGTCATCGAATTTTGATTTCTAAAGTTTATGGGCCTTAGCCGTTGAATTTTCCTGTAGAATTTTCCATTTTTCACATATTGCGTGTAGATGGGCGGCTTTTCCTATTTGAGTTTCCTTGACAAAGTAGGGTTCAACCTAATTAGGCTTTAATTTGCCCAAGTTCAAAGACTGGTGCTCAATTTTCTTTTAACACTAAGTCACTTATTTGTAGGTTTTGGTCATTGATTTTCTCATTAAAGACTCATGAAATTCTTAGCCTTGAACATAGTTAAGGAACAAAGAAACTTTTCTTTAATGAAATTCATCTCCTAGTACCAGATGGAAACCCACTTGGCCTCGAGGATCATACTGTCCATCATAATTTTTTGGAGTGACTTCAACCTCTATCCTATATGCTAACAAATGTGGGATTGACCTATTGAGGTTCAAATCCATAGGCATGCCCATAGAGCATAGGAGAGTTTTTCGAACCAATTCATGTATATGTTAAACTATTTTCTCAAGTATTATTTTCATGTTCTTGTTGGCTGCTTCAACTACAAACATAGATTTATTGGCTATATGAGACGAGACGGAATAACACTTTTGTATCTTGAATTTTCACATAAAATGACTACTTCTTTGTGAGCAATTGTCAAAAATTATACCGACAAATTAATGTTGTTTTGAATACATTAGGGGCACTGTAAATTAACATGCAACTTGAGTTGCATTTCATATCGCATAATTTCAAATTAATTACATGATTTGTGTATCGAGTCATACCTAGTCACCCTAGGTAGAAAATGATTTGGAATTCACCACTCTCTCTACCAAAGAGAGGCATCATTTCCCATGGAATTAGGCCATGAGGGTGTAATCCTACTAGCGAGTAGAGCCCCAATATGAATAGATCCCATGCCTAGAAGCCCCGTGAAGGCTAACGGTTCTCTTCGCATCGTAAAGTCAGGTTCACCTAGTTTGACTCAGATTTCCATCTAGTCAAATGAATGACTCACGAGTTTGACTCAAGTAAATCAAATAAAATATATTAAATTTAGGGACTAACTATTTGCACATCACTAGTTTTTGGTTGCACTCTAACATTAAAAAAAAATGTTTATTTATTTATTTATTTATTAAAATCGAATTTAACTTACTAATTGCACTTCATTATGATAATCTTATAATTTAGGGACTTTATTCATCTTCGATTCCAAAAAGCTTCTTAAGCGTGTTAAAATCGTCAAAAACAATCCCTAGTTTATCACTCCAGATACATGGTGATTACAAGGGATTTGTGATATTTGCACATGGATTAGACTAAAACAAACAAAAAAAACTTGAACTAACAATAATTTATGTGGGTATGATTGGGAAAGAAGAAGAAAAGGAGTGCAATATTTTTTATTATTTTTGGAGTGGAATTATCCAATTGAAATGCAAAGGGAAATTTTTAAACAGAGTGCAATCGGTAATGGGTGGTGTGCAAATAGTCAGTCACTAAATTTAGAAGAAGTTGTCGAGTTTATTCAGCAAGTTAGTTCCATCGAGTTTTGGAGCCGATTCGCTAGAAGTTCAGTCTAGTGGAATTGACTCAATCGACTTTTAAGATCATGCAAAAATCAAGTACTATTTTTAATATTTTATGAGCAATCAAATGGCTGAATTTCACTTCCCACATAATTAACTTTTTTAATGAATTTGTAGTCCTTTGAAAACGATTAACCTACAAAATTGATGATAAGGTGAAAGTATTTGCATTTGATTTTGATTGAAAAACAAATCACGTTGAAATATGTATGGTTAAATTTAGAACCCATGAAATAGGAAAGAATAAAAATAAGGATCTCTTTAACAAAGACAATCCACCGCATGTAAGATGTTGAAATTTAAATTAAGGGCGTGTTTGATTGCAAAGAAAATATTAGTTGGCAAATCGATTCTTTTCTATTGTTTGGGCACAACATGAAAAATTATTATTTTTGTTTGAATTACGTTAAAAATACAAAAAAAATTATTTTATTTGACTTTTGTAATAGTTATATAAAAATTAATGATAAAATATTTTTTTTAAGATTTGAATTATTAAAACTGCTATTGACCCCGCAAATTTTTAGAGAGCTACTATTGGCACCTTACGTTTAATTATTCTACCCCTATTTATTAAATTATTTATCACACCCTAATTAAATATTAAAACACATTCTTCAAACATTACAAAGGTTAGACTCAAATTATAATTTCAACATTATGATACTCTTTCAAAAAAATTTAGTAGTTATTTACAATTATGATTAAACTCCCATAATCCTAAACTTTAAAAAAAAAAAAAAAAAAATCAAATCTAGCAAATAATGAGAGTTTCTTTTGGCACCCCAACTTTTACTTATTATTTTCTTTTTTATTTGGGGTGTAATCAATAAAATTTGAAGTGCCAATAGCAACACTCTAACTTTATTTATAAAACAAATATTGATATAATTTAAAATTAAAAATTAAAAATTAAAAAAAAAAAAAAGGATTGCTTTAGATAATTTTTAAAAAAAAATTGATAAAAATAATGAATTTTTAATAATTAAAATATTCATTTTATAAATAAAATTAGACTCAGGATCTCCCGTTCCCATAAAATAAGTTAGGTGTCTACGTGGCATGCTTTAGTTGCGGTTTAAAACACCTCAAGCTCCTAATCAAGCCGTTCACAGCCCAATGTGTTTATTTCCTAATAAAATTGTGCCACGTAGACACTTCGACTCTTAAATTATGTATAAAATTAAGGGCCTTTCAAATCTCCGACGACATTGGACTCCCTGCATCCTAGGGATCCATTTTTCTAGGGATTCCCTAGGAATATACCCTTCAATCTCAAACTTACCTTCAAATTCTGTTGGAGACTAGAATTTTCCTATAATGAGCATTTCATGAACTACTGCGATAAATGGAAGCTAAAGTAAACAACACTAGAACTAAATTTAAAGACTCAGCATCCAATATGGTGTCCTGATCCTATAGTAAAGGTAAGGTGTCTACATGGCACATTTTATTGGAGTTTGAAACACCTAGGACTCTTAACCAAGACATGCATGCAGCCCAATGTGTTTGAACTCCAACAACAATGTGTCACGTAGACACCTAATGTTGGTATAGGAACGGGACACCGTTCTGGATCGCGACTCTATTTAAAACATGACAGGAAAATTAATAACATGAATGTAAAGATGTCCTTGCATATATCTTTGTTGGAGTTGGAGAGCTGGAATTCACCATGACAAGCAATTAACCCACTAATCACTTAAATCAACGGCCCAAGATTTTTCTTAATTAAAATAAATTCTCTTCTTCATTCTCCAGCCATCCACAATGAAAACAAGCTCCAATCAAAAAGATAAATTGCACATTTCTTCTTCGCAAATTTTCCATGAGAACATATGATGCCCTATCTGCTCTTCAATATCGGAACATTTCAAATTTTTAATTTCATTATGAAGCAGCAAAGTGCATCAAGAATATCTCTGTCACAGTGCTTGTCCACATCCCGGCTCATGTCATTTTCTTCTTTCCCTACCTCTGGTAGATGAATTGAGTTGGAGACCATGTACTATGGCTGCAATGCCGTTTCCTTGAAGATTCATGAGAATAATCTCGCCTGTAACTTTCAAGATATGATGTATCTGCAGTTTTATAGCCTTCAATAAGTTCTTGGACATGCCTATTATTGGCATAAATTAATTATTCAGAAAAATAATGGCAATACATCAAGCAATCCTAATAATTTTTTACACGAGTTTCATGAAAAAAAAATGAAGCCAACGAGACCCTTGAAAAAATTTAGGCCAGCCATCTACAATAAGTGCAAGATTCTCTGTATGTGTCAGCAACAGGAGATATTCTAAAAATGTGAAAGAGCAGGGATCAGTTCAAGGTGGACCTACAAAATTTCTGGCTTCAGTTCTGCTTGAAAGCATGGAGCCATGGACTTGGGTAACTATGGTGAACCTAACCCTGTCTAACCACTCTTTTTCCAAGTTATAAAACCATATCTGTTGAATAACTCTATTTTATTAGTTTTTTTTTATATGTATTTTGTCCTTTTTCGTCTTTTTCACTTATTAAACTATGTAATCACCTTTAAAACCTAATTAGGGCTTAGTAATTTAATCTAATTTTAGAGTTCTCTCAATTCAACTTGGTATCAGAGCCCCCCCCCCCCCCCCCCTCCCCCCCCCCCTCTTCTTTGTTACAAACCCCATCATCCCCCTCCTCAGTTAAAATCCATCTTCCACACCTCTTGTCTTATAGATTAAAACATCACCCCTACGGTGGTTTTTTAGGCCAAACGATGGCCTT
>NW_028237179.1:0-54669 GCF_017979445.1 Akebia trifoliata | reverse complement strand
AGATTTCTTTAAGTAGAGTTTAATCCATTAGGATTATTCTTTGTTTTCTATATATATTAAATGTATTTGGGATCGTAGTATTGTATTCCAATTATAAATAAAAGCTCCTCCTCTTTCTGTATCAAAGTTTTTTTTTGTTGTATTCTTTCAGTATGCATTGCAATTATCAAAATCCTATAATATATTAATTAAATTGAATTTCACTTACTCAATCTGATAATTATATGAAATTTCATAAAATATAAAGCACACAACAATCTAAGATTTTGATCAATCTCAACCAACATGAATCCTTCATATAAAAATCCTTTGAAAAGACGTATGAATTGAGTATGATTCATGATTGGTTAGCTGATTTGTCAAATATGAAATTTTAACAAAAATCTTGAGGTACAATTTCAAGTGAAATAATGACAACTATATTTTCTTTATCCAATCAGATCAAAAAGAATTTTTTTTGGGATTGTTGAATCACAAAGAAGGGAAATACATAAAGCACTAGAATCATCATAGTATTTTTTTAACTTCCTCAAAAGGAAGGGTGGTAAATGGATCACTTAACGATTCTTGTTTATAAATACAAATAATAGTAAAAATAATAAAAAAATCAATGGTTTTTACTAATATATATATACATTAAATAGATTTATTCTTAGACATATGACAAGAAGTACATGTGCATCTATGCAATTTGAAAGATGAGGATTGGGACCAATGATGATAATAGAGGGTTACTTAATTCAACGATGAACTAAATTATCAATATAAAACAATGAAATAAACTAAAGCAAGAATCACACCAGATGAGTTTTCTTTTTTTCCTTGCTAGATTGCTTAATTGATGAGACATCGTTGACTTTTTTTTTTTGAACTTTTCTTTATATAATTATGATTTTAGAACAATATCTCATAAAGTATTTCAAGATTGTTAAAAATAGATTATTTCATCATTCGTTTTAAGTGTTCGTATTAAAGGAAAGCGTCCTTAGTATTGAGTAGTGTGTCAATACGTACCCATTTACCCGAACCCAAATCAGAATCGAAACCAAAAATCGAAATAAAAAACTCCGGTTTTTGTTTGCTTTTTATTGAAAACCGATTATAGCCCAGTTTAATATGGGAACTGGTGGCTTTCCCAAGTTCTTCTTCAAATTTTGGAAAGCTTGCTCGCATTCCTCTGTCCATTCAAACTTCTTAACTTTCTTTAGCAATCTGAATAGCGGTCTGCAATTTGTTTGAGACTTGGGAGATGAATCTATTTAAGGCGGCAATTCTTCCTGTCAAAATTTGCACTTGCTTGACTATTTTCAGGCTCGGCATATTTGTTAAACCTCTGATTTGTTTTGAATTTACCTTTTGTAGACACCTCATTTTTGCACTCGCCTAATTAATCAACTCGTCAACCCAATCGCAACGATTCCCAATGATGGATGTTATTCCAATGCTTTATTTTGTTACCAGATATATTTCAGAAATCCGGATGAGGTATCTTGAACTGACAAAACCTTAGAAATCACGCTACGCTAGGAAAATACAACTCCAGAAACATAGAAATCATCATCTTTCAAACAAAAAGAAGTTTTACGATAAAAATCACTAAAAAATTTATCAAATTACCAAAATACCCCTAACATCAAAACAACCCTAGAGCCTACATTACGATTAGAAAAATCCTTTCGAACACATAAAACAACAAATCGAAACCAAATAAATCATTTCACTAATTTTAACAGAATTCGATAAAATTACGAAAATGCCCCTCATAATGTTCACGACCATTTCACACAAAAAATTTCATAAATGACACAAACTAATATTTCCATTGAATTCCTTACAAAAAAATCGATTCTAAAACATCCTAAACATTAAAAACTAATTTAAAACGTGAAAAGTCCTCTATGGGGGCAAAACGGTAATTTCATAATTTCATAATTAAAAATTTCGAAATTTCGAATAAAATAAAATATTAAATAATTAAAGTGAAACATTAATGAAATTAATTTAAAAATTTGAACCCAAGAAATCGATCAATCGGGTTCTCAGGCAAAATTATTGAGGGTTCGTGAGATATTTCTTTAAGGACCCCTCCATTTGGGGGTCCAAAGAATTAAAGATATAGTAGAGTAGGGTTCTTCAAAAAATTAAATTCAATCAAGCAAGACTAAGGTCAAGGTATTAAAGTCAATCAAGTGAGACTGAAGTCAAAATTAAAGTTAATTAAGCAAGACTGAAGTCAAGATATTAAAAGTCAATCAATTAAGACTAAAGTCAAAATATTAAAAGTCAATCAAATAAGACCAAAAGTCAAAATAGAGTTCTAATTAAATAATAACTCAATCTAATAAAGTTTTAACTAAAACACAACTCCACCTAAAATAATTCTAATTAAAACACAACTCTACCTAAAATAAGTCTAACTAAAACATAACTCTAATTAAAAGAACTCTAATTAAACACTAACTCTATCAAAATCAACCCCTAAAAAATCTATAAATAAGGGTGCCCACACCCTATTTTTGGATCAAATCATAAACCTTAAGAGAAGTAGGTCTAAAAGCCCTCCTAACCTCCCATAAACCCTAGTTTTGGAGCCCCAACTCCTTACCTAACATCCCTCCTTCGATTTTAGCATAAAGAACACCCAAAAACCCTTAAAAAATGCTTCAAAATCCATAATAAACTCGAAGAGTCCAGATCCAAAAATAAGGAAATACCTTGCCTCGGAGATCCAAAATCAAATCCGGAGATAGAACGAAGCAAAGGAGTACGATACAAGGAGCTATTTTTGTCAGATCTGAGGGAACAAAGTATTTGATATCGGAAAGGTATAACTTTTTTTTTATTTATTTATTATTATCTAGGTTGTTAGCAATGTAATTTATTTGGAAAGTTAGTAGAGACCGGCTTTGGCCGGGCGGGGTTGGTGCCTAACACCTTCCAACCCCGTAACATGATCCACGAATTCAACTTTTTTCGGTTCTAGATTAGTTTTCTATCCGTTTAGAGTCATTGATCGGTTCCTAGACCGTAATAACTAGGTGGCGACTTCCAAACCTCAAGGGTCAAAAGCGGATCCGCACACCCCGCGGATCGAGGGCGCTTTCACCTTTACCGCCTTTCTTGTGACCATATATCCGAGGAATTTCCCTAATGAGATCCGAAAGGCACACTTATTTGGATTAAACCTCATTTCATATTCTTTGAGCCTCATGAACGCTCTTTTGAGATAACCTAGATAATTTCCTATGCTTTTGCTTTTGACAAGCTTATTCTCAATGTAAACTTCCATCGCTTCCTTTAACATTTTTGTGACTAATCCCTGATACGTAACTCTTGCATTCTTTAATCCAAAAGGCATAACTCGGTAGTAGAACAATCTATGCTTTGTCGCAAAAGAAGTTTTCTCCTAGTCTTCAACAGCCAGTAGTATCTGATTGTATATCAAGTATCAATCCATGAAAGACAGTCTCTCGTGCCCCAATGTCCCGTCTACTAGCCTGTCGATTCTCGACAATTGGAAGCTATCCTTCAAATAAGATTTATTGAGATTTGTAAAGTCGATACATACCCTGACTCTTTCATCTTTCTTTAGAACTGCTACTATATTTGCGATCCACTCCCTATATTCCACCTCGCTAATGAATTCCCTTCAACAACTTATTGATCTTATCGTTTACCTCTTTTCTAAGATGGGTGGATAATCTTCTCGGTCTTTGTTTATATGATTTGGAAGTCGGGTCCATATTTAATCTATGGCAGACGACATTTGGATCTATCCAAAACATATCCTTTAACGACAATGCAAATATGTCTTTATTATCTCTTAAGAACCGAATTAATTCTTCCCATTCCTCTTTTGTCAACACCATCCCAATGCTAGTAGTCTACTTCTGCTTTCTCCTGAGATTTACCTCTTCTACTTCCTTTATTGCAGCCACCTGCAAATGGGGTAGCATTTCCTATAATTGCTATTAGTCGGTTTCAAGCGTGAGGCACTTTTTCTTCTTCCTCTCGTCATCTTCCTTCCCACTTTTTATTATTGTGATGAAGCACCTGTAGGCCATCTCCTGATCTTCTTGAATTTTATAGGACATAATTTACTTGAAAAACCTAGTATTGGTGATAGGTTGATGGTACCACCCTCATTGAGTGATCCACCTTCTTTCTAGAAAGCATTATAAGTCAAGTCGAAATCTATTACAATGAATTTTTTTCATAACCACTTCTAGTGCTTGCTAAGATTGGAAATGAACTTCTCCTATTAGAGAGGTCGACATTACTCGAATCCGAAGATGGGGTTGTTGGCGATCAAGCTGCTGAAAGCGCCCTCGATCCGCGGGGTGCGCGGATCCGCTTTTGACTCTTGAGGTTTGGGAGTCGCCACCTAGTTATTGTGGTCTAGGAACCAAACTGACTCTAACATGGATAAAAAGAACTAATCTACCACAAAAAATCTGAATTCGGGGATCATGTTACGGGGTTGGAAGGTGTTAGGCACCAACCCCGCCCGGCCAAAGCCGGTCTCTACTAACTTCCCAAATATATCACATTGCTAAAAACCTAGATAAAAATAAAAAAATTACATACCTTTCCGATAGCAAGGATTTTGTTCCCTCAGATCTGACAAAAAGAGCTCCTTGTACTGTACTCCCTTGCTTCGTTCTGTCTCCGGATTTGACTTCGGATCTCCTAGATCAAGGTATCTCCTTGTTTTTGGATCTGAACTCTTCAAGTTTGTTGCGGATTTGGGGGTGTTTTTGGAGGGATTTTAGGTGTTTTCTAGACTAAAATTGAAGGAGGGATGTTAGGTAAGGAGTTGGGGCTCCAAAACTAGGGTTTATGGGGGGCTAGGGGAGCTTCTAGACCTACTTCTCTTAGGGTTTATGATTTGATACGAAAATAGGGTGTGAGCACCTCTATTTATAGAATTTTTTTAAGGTTGATTTGGATAGAGTTAGTGTTTAATTAGAGATCTTTTAATTAGAGTTGTGTTTTAGTTAAAATTGTTTTAGGTAGAATTGTGTTTTAATTAGAATTGTTTTAGGTAGAATTGTTTTTAAGTTAGAACTCTATTAGATAGAGTTATTATTTAATTAGAATTCTATTATGACTTTTGGTCTTATTTGATTGACTTTTAATGTTTTGACTTTAGTCTTAATTGATTGACTTTTAATATTTTGACTTCAGTCTTGCTTAATTGACTTTAATTTTGACTTTAGTCTCACTTGATTGACTTTAATACTTTGACTACAGTCTTGCTTGATTGACTTTAAATTTTGGAGAACCCCCTTCCATTATTTCTTTAATTCTTTGGACCCCCAAATGGAGGGGTCCTTAAAGAAATATCCCACGAACCCTCAACAATTTTACCTGAAAGTCCGATTGATCGATTTTTTAGGTTCAAAATTTTAAATTAATTTCATTAATGTTTCACTTTAATTATTTAATGTTTTATTTATTAATTTCGAATTTTTTAATTATGAAAATTGTGAAATTACCGTTTTGCCCCCGGAGAGGACTTTTCACGTTTTAAGTCGGTTTTTAATGTTCTAGGATGTTTTAGAATCGATTTTTCGTAAGGAATTCAATGGAATATTATTTTGTGTCATTTATGAAATTTTTTGTGTGAAATGATTGTGAACTTTATGAGGGGCATTTTCGTAATTTTGTCAAATTCTTTTAAAATTGGTGAAATGATTTATTTGGTTCCGATTTGTTATTTTATGTGTTCGAGAGAGTTTTCCTAAGCGTAACGTAGGCTCTAGGGTTGTTTTGAGGTTAGGGGTATTTTGGTAATTTGGATTTTTTAGTGATTTTTATCGTGAAGTTTCTTTTTGGTCTGCAAGATGATGATTTTATGTTTCTGGGGTCGTATTTTCCTAGCGTAGCGTGGTTTCTAAGGTTTTGTCAATTCGAGATACCTCATCCGGATTTCTGAAACACATCTGGTAACAAAATAAAGCAATGGAATACACATCCATCATTGGGAATCATTGCAATCGGATTGACGAGTTGATTAATCAGGCGAGTGCAAAAATGGGGTGTCTACAGATGCCCCTCTTTGGCAGAGGGTTGAAGCAAACTAGATAGCAAATCTATTTTGGTAGATAGTGCGATATCTGAATGCCAAAGCTAGTGACAGTTCATTTTGCAGCCTGATTTAGCAATTCGTCGGGGTGTTCGGATCCTTGAGGGTAAAGCTCTCCCCGAATTAAAAGATTGTCAGGTCCTTGAGCGAGAGCTCTCACTGACAGTGTCAGATCCTTGAATTTTAGAGAATTCTCCCTGACTAAAAAGTGCAAGTGTGTGCACTGTGTGAAATTGAGTAAAATCTGAGTAAAACAAAACTCGAGAAAATTTGAATGATATTTGAGACAAATCTGAGCAAAAGTTGGGAGAAAGTTAAATGTCCTACTCTACCTACTCTAGGTGAAAGAGTAATAAATTATATTTTTTTGAGAGTCTATTCTACCTACTCCGAGTGAAAGAGTAATGCACTAAATTTTTTTTGGGAAGTTCTACTCTACCTACTTGGAGTGAAAGAGTAATGAACTATTTTTTTGTTTTGTTTTTTTGTTTTTTTGGAAGTTCTACTCTACCTACTCGGAGTGAAAGAGTAATGAACTAATTGTTTTTGGGGTTCCTACTCTACCTGCCCAGGGTGAAAGAGTAATGAACTTTTTTTTTTTGAAAGTTCTACTCTACCTATTCGGAGTGATAGAGTAATGAACTACTTTTTTTTATGGAAGTTCTACTCTACCCACTCAAAGTGAAAGAGTATGAACTAATTTTTCTGGGAAGTTCTACTCTACCTACTCGGAGTGAAAGAGTAATGAACTAATTTTTTTCTTTTTTAGGAAGTTCTATTCTACCTGCCCAGGGTGCAAGAATAATGAACTAAGCTTTGAGGGAACAAACGGGGGATTAACCTCGCATTTGACTTTTTTTTTTAATAAAAAGTTGGATTTTATGAAGGTCTGGTAAATATTTTAACTCTCTTTGAATCTGAGGAGTTTTCAAAATTCTATCAAGAGGGTAACCTTTAATGCAAAGTTAACCTTATCCTTTGGGGTTGAAATTGACCAGGCATCAGAACAAAAATGCCCCTAGTTTGACAAGGAACATTGCACTAGGGATAATTGAATATAATTTGAAAATAAATGCCCCTAGTGTAAGGGGGGAAACTGTACTCTTTAGAAAAAAGGAAGTGCCCTTGTTATGAAAGTTTGAAATCCTTGATTACCGCAAGCGCAATAAAGGTTTAACTTTTAATTTTGACTTTTTATATTGAAGATTTTGAGTCAGGCTCAAAGACATTGGAACAAAATATTTCTTTCTGAAATTCATCATAGAATTTGTTCTTTCTCCCCGTCGGTTCGCTTAGGGACATGAAACTCTTCAGATCAATCATAGACGAGATACTTGTATCCACTGAGTCTATATTTGGTTCAAACTGGGTATTGAAACTTGATCATTCGGACTTCTGATATTTCGGCTCGGGCTACCTTTTCAGCTTCTCAACTCAACGGAGATTTTCTTTTATTTTTTGATAGCTCTAAGTTTTGCCTAGATTGCCTATCCGGTTTTCAATCTAGCGAGCATGCTCTAGCTTTTGCCTAGATCGCCTTTTTAGGTTTTCGATCTAGCGAGCTTACAATTTTTTCTTTTTTCCTTGCTTTGATTGTTGCCAAGGTCATCCTTTCAGATCTTCAACCTTGCGAGCTTACCTTAATTTTTGCCTAAGCCGCCCTTTTTGGTTTTCAACTTAGCAGATTTTTTTCTTCTTCTTCCCTTCTGAACTTCTGGAGTTGCTGTCTGATCATGCTTTGCTATCTTCCTTGACTTCTCGCACGGTACTTAGGAGGACTTTCATGGGTAAGCTTAGGACTAGGTATAAAAAGAAAGGGATTTTGAGGCTCAAAAACCCAAATGCCCCTTGTGTGACATTTCCTTTTAAATTATTTTTTTTTCCTTGAATTTTCTTCCCCACTTTGACAATTTTTTTCTTTTGAATTTTTTTTTTTTAGATTTTTTCTTTGTCGGGGAATCTATTTTTATTTTTTTGATGTGGTCGGGCCTGAAGTAACTTCTCAGGTTGCCTACGTACCCCAGAATTTTGGGATCAGACCAAAACGTAGTTCGAATATTTTTCCCTCCCTTAGGTTAGGTGATCGGGCTAAGAAAGAAGAAGGCATAATTTTTTTCTTTTTAAAAGGCTGCGAAAGGGTTGAGAAAGGATATATTGAACTGGGTAATAAGAGAATTGATTCGGCCAAAGATGGCCTCCTTAAATGTAGTACCGTTTGATTTGGTCAAGGTTGGTTGATTCTGGTAATTCGATTCCATCATGATCTTGAAGTCTAACAGTTTTTCCAGATAATATTTCCTTGATGATTGAATCTCTCCAATTGAGTTCAAACTTTCTATGATCGAGAAGAATACTCAAAAAATTTTTGGGTAGTCTGATGCTTAGATCTTTGACTTATAAGTGATGAACTTTGACTTTCTTGTCAAACATGCAAGTGACTCCTCTCCATTGACAGACCCAATCTGTTTCTAACAATTAACTTCTATCAAGACCTTGAGATACAGGATTTTCCCTTTTAACCGGTAAGATTGCTTCCATATCATACTAGAGTGACTCTAGTAGAAGACTGTATTGAAGTGTAATATGTCCATAATGCGAATGGTAACTTTTCTGGCCAATCCCGGTGTGATATGTGATTGACACATTTTCACGATGATTGTCTTGAGATTTTTACTGGCTGCTTCAACTATTCCATCGATTTTAAAATTCCAGCACTGATACATTTTATAATCCCTCCTCTGACTATGTTAGTCAATTCTGGTTTGTATATGTGGTGTTCTCATAGGATGGGTATATATTTCATGTTGAACAACACTCCAAATTTAACTGACATATCCTCATAGGACCATGTAAGCAAGTCTTTTGAATTTTCTGAATAAATTCATCATCTCTTTGTGATCCTCTGGGGATAAGTTAGTTCCAATATGAATTTCTTGGGAATTATTTTTGTTCCGAGGTCAATGACCTTTAGTTCCTCGAGCAAGACATTTATCTTCTCATTCAAGAGGGGGTTCCTTATTAGAGGAATTTCTCTTTGAAGCCAGTTATTAGTTAACTCGTTAATGCGCTCAAGGTATTCAAAAATTTTCTTTATTCAATTAAATTTAGATGGGCGACTGACACCATTGCAGACTCAACAAACTAACTTGACTAGAACAAAATAAGAAAAAAGACAGATTTGATTACTAACTTGATAGAAAGAACCGGACTCAAGACTCATAAACAACTAAAGACAATTACCCACAACGGGCTTGATTACAGACTGAGAATTCGAGAAACTATTTCCAAGCGGTTAGACTGAGTTTTCTTCTTCAGATTCTTTGCATTCTTCAGACTTACTTCTTCTCTCTTGGCCAAGACTGCATTTGGTGGTGAAAACCTCATTAGGGACCGTCACTTTGGTAAAAGGAGGGCTAGGAGGTTTATGATTGACTGATCGGATGAGAAGGATTGGGTCAAACAAGAGTTGAGTATTGGATACCATGTTCAAAGTCTGAGGAGGTTGGTAACTGGGTAGAGGGTTGGTAGTAACATTCGGTTGCTCAGGGGCAGGGACAGTAATTTTTTTGGCGTCGATGAGGTCTTGAACTGTATGACGAAGAGCGACACAACGATCAGTAAGATGACCGGGATTTTGGTGAAACTCACAAAATAGGTTGGGATTGTGAGAAGTGGGGAGTGGATTTGGTAAAGGTCGAGGTTGGAGAGGTGCAATGAGCCCTTTACTTAATAGTTTTTGAAGGACAATGCTCAAAGGCATCCCAAGATTGGTGAATTTCCTACGCGGTCGAGGTTGATTAGGGTTAACTTGGTTACTAGGCAAGATAGTAGATTGGACGGGTGTAGTAGACGTATTGGCTACATAGGCGTGATCAGTACTAGACTTAGAATTGGTAAAAGGCTTTTTGAACTTGTTGTCAGAAGGATTGGAAAGGATTCCGGAAGCGAAAGCATCTTCCAATTGGCTACCAGCTTGCAATAGAGACTCGAATGTAGGAAGGTATTGGGAAACTAGATGTCGGGCATACCCTTGCGAGAGGTTTTTTAAGATAATAGCCACTTGTTCTTTCTCTGAAGGTCTATCCCACATTTGTGCAGCCTTGGCCCTCCAGCGACCAATGAAATCAGTGAATGTCTCCCCATTTTTCTGTTTAGTTGCTTCCAAATCCCTTCTTGAGGTCTCAATCTCAGTACTGTATTTATACTGATGCCAGAAGGCCTTTGACATGTTTTTCCATGTACCCACAGTAACTGGATCTTGAGACATTAACCAACGTAGTGCTGATCCCGATAGAGTTCTTTGGAACAACAATGTCATTTGTTCGTCGCTGAGCCCCATAGTGCGCATGTTGGTAACATACACCTTAAGATGTGTTTTTGCACACCCTGTCCCACTGAACTTGTCCATTTCAGGCATCACAAACTTCTCTGGCAAATGGATTCTAGGGATGCGATTTAAAGCTTCAATGCCTGCTGCAATTTCATCAATACCCTTTATACTTTTCATCGCTGACTCCAATTGAGACATTCTATTAGATAATGCCGGATTCTCATCAACATACTCTTCATCTCCGTCGAGCTCGAAGACTTCACGTGGACGTTTCTCTTCAACCTTTTTCCCCTTTAGGTCATCTAGGGGAATTCCCGTTGATTCCGAGGTCTGTTCTAACATTTCCACTTTGCCTTTTATATTGCTGATATCATTGGCAAAGACTGCCAAGATCTTACGGATCTCTGTGAGCTCAGATTCTGAAGCCATCTCTGCTTGTTGACTTGGTACTGTGGTTCTTTCTAACCGACTGGACTTACGACTCCAACTAGGAGGTGGACGCTTGAGTTTGGGCGCAATGATAATCCTATATGACCCCATCAAAGGTAAATTTAGTCAATTTTGATATTAACCCTTGATAACATTTTTAAGAATCCTGAGATTTTATTAAATATATCATTTGTAAATCATTTTTCCTTCATTCTCTTTTCTTCTAGAAAACATTTTTTTTTTTGAAAAATCTTGTTCTTATGGAAAACACTTTTTCTGGAAAATATATATATTTTTTAGAGAACATTTCTTCTAGAAAATACTTTCCTTTTGTAAACCATTTCTCTTCTTTAAAAATGGGTTGAAACCCGAATTTAGAAAAGAATTTGATTTCCATTTTGATCTAAATGGCCCGACCCATCATGATTATTGGATCGAGATGGACTGGGTCATTATAAATTATTGCAAAAAATGGATTCTTTATTGGGTCGGTGCACCCATTTTAATTTTCAAAAAGAAAATTTTTTATCCTTGAGGACAACCATACATTCTTGATCTCATCATTCACATCACTCACATACATTCATCAATCACATGCATTCATTCAATAAACAACCCGGGAACACCCACGATAAGTTCGAGTCGTGACCTACTGGGAAGGTTTCTAGACTCTAAGCTTACTACGTGCAATGCATTTTTATCTGGCCACCCTTGCCCAAGCACACCTATATACCTTTCGATACGTGGTGACTTGGTTTGATATACCGTATAGGTGATAATCTAAAACCTCAATTCACTTCTCTGAAGTCAAAAACAGCCAGTTTGATCTCCAGTTGAGAGGTGGCGCACAATGCTGAGCAAGGGCCCACTTAAATACCTCTCGTCTAGAATAGACGTAGTCTATCCCCCTCGTACAGTAGGGTACAGCGGGGCAAGATCTTGCTTAGGCCGGTTTTGACCAAGAAGTGCAATTGATATACTTAGACTATCTTTTATACCTACGGGTACGAGTCAAGAGTTGTAGCTTTCATAAATGGTTTGGCATCCCACGAGGGGACCGACCACGTACTAGTACTACGTTGGCAATCGGGACATGTGACTGTGTGGCTTACAATAGGTCAAAGGCTCAGGTCGCTCCAGCCTGGGTGCATCAACATACTTCTCAGAATCACCTGATCAGATGGTATTGATGCCCCCAGTTTGATATACCCTAAGGTACGTGACTGGAGTTGTGGGTTTCATGAATGACGTCGCATCTCCGAAGAGACCGGGCCACGCACTAGTGCCACGTTGGCTAAATGGGACGTGTAAGTGAGTAAAACAGTAAACGTGCATGTGGTGTGTGCAAAACAGGGTGGGGTGTGCCCGGGACCTTTTTCAAACAAATGGGCCCATGGATCCAATCAAACCAATCATACATTTAATCAAAACCAAAATCATTCAAATCATATGAATATTCAATTAAGATCACATTATTCCCATCACATAAGCACATTAACATTACGATCAACATCAATCATGTATTTCAAGCAAGATCATGGTAAATTAATCAATAAATATGGCATATGATAATGATCAAACAAACATTGCAATAGGCATAATTTTTATAATTTTTAAGGTCCAATCAATGATCACTTTTGGGTGATCCAAAATAAATCGAGATTCCAATAGGTGTTACATTGATGATAGAATGACAATGGTTGAGATGAGCTCACTCTCAAGAACATTAATTGTGCCAACATTAGATAAATTCAGATTTTCTGTGAATTAGGAAAATACAATCTGAACTTGCATCGATGATATCTAAGGCTCCCGATAACGAAATCGAGTGAACTCAAGTTCTAAATTAATCTACTCGATGAGATCTACATTTTATTAATAGGTGTCCAGACTTAGTTCTCACCAGAATGTTCTGTAAAAACGTTTTAACGTTGCTGTCCCAACTTTCATTCAGAAATAATTCCAGATTTACAGATTGAACTTGCATCGATGATATCTAAGGCTTCCGATAACGAAATTGAGTGAACTCAGATTCTAAATTAATCTACTCGACGAGATCTATGTTTTATTAAAGGCTCCCAGACTTAATTCTCACTAGAATATTCTCTAAAAAATTTTAACATTGCTGTCCCAACTTTCATTCAGAAATAATTCCAGATTTACAGATTGAACTTGCATCGATGATATCTAAGACTTCCGATTACGAAATTGAGTGAACTCAGATTCTAAATTAATCTACTCGACGAGATCTATGTTTTATTAAGAGGCTCCCAGACTTAATTCTCACTAGAATATTCTCTAAAAAAGTTTTAACATTGCTATACCACCTTCATCATTCCATCATTTTCATAGGTCAATTTGCATCTTTCATTATTTAGGGGTCATCAAAAAGTGATCCTTAATTGGAAAAAAAATGCAATACCCAAAATCATCTACAATCAAGAAAAAAAATAAATAAACAGAAAAAATAAATAACATAAATCCAACTAAATAATAAAAAAAAAACTAGGTCATCTTGGCAATGCTCCCATACTTGGGGTTTTTACAGTTTGATACTCAATAGTCCCCAGTGGAGTCGCCATTGAAAGCGCCCTCGATCCGCGGGGTGCGCGGATCAGCTTTTGACTCTTGAGGTTTGGGAGTCGCCACCTAGTTATTGTGGTCTAGGAACCAAACTGACTCTAACATGGATAAAAAGAACTAATCTACCACAAAAAATCTGAATTCGGGGATCATGTTACGGGGTTGGAAGGTGTTAGGCACCAACCCCGCCCGGCCAAAGCCGGTCTCTACTAACTTCCCAAATATATCACATTGCTAAAAACCTAGATAAAAATAAAAAAATTACATACCTTTCCGATAGCAAGGATTTTGTTCCCTCAGATCTGACAAAAAGAGCTCCTTGTACTGTACTCCCTTGCTTCGTTCTGTCTCCGGATTTGACTTCGGATCTCCTAGATCAAGGTATCTCCTTTTTTGGATCTGAACTCTTCAAGTTTGTTGCGGATTTGGGGGTGTTTTTGGAGGGATTTTAGGTGTTTTCTAGACTAAAATTGAAGGAGGGATGTTAGGTAAGGAGTTGGGGCTCCAAAACTAGGGTTTATGGGGGGCTAGGGGAGCTTCTAGACCTACTTCTCTTAGGGTTTATGATTTGATACGAAAATAGGGTGTGAGCACCTCTATTTATAGAATTTTTTTAAGGTTGATTTGGATAGAGTTAGTGTTTAATTAGAGATCTTTTAATTAGAGTTGTGTTTTAGTTAAAATTGTTTTAGGTAGAATTGTGTTTTAATTAGAATTGTTTTAGGTAGAATTGTTTTTAAGTTAGAACTCTATTAGATAGAGTTATTATTTAATTAGAATTCTATTATGACTTTTGGTCTTATTTGATTGACTTTTAATGTTTTGACTTTAGTCTTAATTGATTGACTTTTAATATTTTGACTTCAGTCTTGCTTAATTGACTTTAATTTTGACTTTAGTCTCACTTGATTGACTTTAATACTTTGACTACAGTCTTGCTTGATTGACTTTAATTTTGGAGAACCCCCTTCCATTATTTCTTTAATTCTTTGGACCCCCAAATGGAGGGGTCCTTAAAGAAATATCCCACGAACCCTCAACAATTTTACCCGAAAGTCCGATTGATCGATTTTTTAGGTTCAAAATTTTAAATTAATTTCATCAATGTTTCACTTTAATTATTTAATATTTTATTTATTAATTTCGAATTTTTTAATTATGAAAATTGTGAAATTACCGTTTTGCCCCCGGAGAGGACTTTTCACGTTTTAAGTCGGTTTTTAATGTTCTAGGATGTTTTAGAATCGATTTTTCGTAAGGAATTCAATGAAATATTATTTTGTGTCATTTATGAAATTTTTTGTGTGAAATGATTGTGAACTTTATGAGGGGCATTTTCGTAATTTTGTCAAATTCTTAAAATTGGTGAAATGATTTATTTGGTTTCGATTTGTTATTTTATGTGTTCGAGAGAGTTTTCCTAAGCGTAACGTAGGCTCTAGGGTTGTTTTGAGGTTAGGGGTATTTTGGTAATTTGGTAATTTTTTAGTGATTTTTATCGTGAAGTTTCTTTTTGGTCTGCAAGATGATGATTTCTATGTTTCTGGGGTCGTATTTTCCTAGCGTAGCGTGGTTTCTAAGGTTTTGTCAATTCGAGATACCTCATCCGGATTTCTGAAACACATCTGGTAACAAAATAAAGCAATGGAATACACATCCATCATTGGGAATCATTGCAATCGGATTGACGAGTTGATTAATCAGGCGAGTGCAAAAATGGGGTGTCTACAGTGCCCCTCTTTCAGAGGTTGAAGCAACTAGATAGCAAAATTATTTTGGTAGATAGTGCGATCTCGAATGCCAAAGCTTAGTGACAGTTCTTTTGCAGCCTGATTAGCAATTCGTCGGGGTGTTCGGATCCTTGAGGGTAAAGCTTTCCCGAATTAAAAGATTGTCAGGTCTGAGCGAGAGCTCTCACTGACAGTGTCAGATCCTTGAATTTTAGAGAATTCTCCCTGACTAAAAAGTGCAAGTGTGTGCACTGTGTGAAATTGAGTAAAATCTGAGTAAAACAAAATTCGAGAAAATTTGAATGATATTTGAGACAAATCTAAGCAAAAGTGGGAGAAGTTAAATGTCCTACTCTACCTACTTAGGTGAAAGAGTAATAAATTTATATTTTTTTGAGAGTCTTATTCTACCTACTCAGAGTGAAAGAGTAATGCACTAAATTTTTTTTGGGAAGTTCTACTCTACCTACTGGAGTGAAAGAGTAATGAACTATTTTTGTTTTGTTTTTGTTTTTTTTTTTTTTTGGAAGTTCTACTCTACCTACTCGGAGTGAAAGAGTAATGAAATAAGCTTTTTAAAAGTCCTACTCTACCTGCGTAGGGTGAAAGAGTAATGAACTAATTTTTTAGGAGTCCTACTCTACCTGCCCAGGGTGAAAGAGTAATGAACTAATTTTTTTTTTTGGAAAGTTCTACTCTACTCTACCTACTCGGAGTGAAAGAGTAATGAACTAAATTTTTTTTGGGAAGTTCTACTCTACCTATCCGGAGTGAAAGAGTAATGAACTAAGCTTTTTAGAAGTCCTACTCTACTTGCCCAGGGTGAAAGAGTAATGAACTAATTTTTTTGGGAAGTTCTACTCTACCTACTCATAGTTCCCTTGAGTTCCATGCGCTCAGTTTTATCGTTTCGGGGTTTACTTTACTGTATTTCTCTGTTCTTTAGTTCCTCCTTCGTTGCAGATCTTTTCGACAACATCTGTCTCAACTACTCATTCTCTCTTTTGATAGCTTGAATCTCATCTCTTTGTTGTTGAAGCCCCTATTGCATCTTTGTTATAATCTTAGTAAGTATGTGCTAGAGAGCCAACATTGGGTATATTGGACCCAAGGGAGGTTTCAATGGCTAAGGGTCTATTGGTGGAAGGTTTGCTGGTGGAGGGTTTATTGGTGGAAGGTTGGTTAATGTAGTGTTTTCTAGTAGAAGGTTTATTGGAGGGGATTGACTGGTTCCCCAACCTTTTCTCACCTTGGCATTTTCATGTTGGTCGTTTATCTTTGTTACAATTTTCACGAACGACACCAAATTGTAAATGCAATTTTTTCACTACCTCAAAATCTCCAACTCCTGCCTTGGTTTTTTTTTTATCTTCTTGAACTATTGGGTTTGCCTCCAACACAGCCTCTCCGACAATCTTGTCAGAAATAAATATTAAAATGTGCAGAGTTTCTCCTATGTCCCAGAAAAGAAAAAAAAAACGTACATTTTGTGTGCTATTCCTCTTTTATTTATAGAGGTTTTCTTCATGATCTTTTTGGATTTTCTATGATATTATCTTCCCTTATTAGTTAGAATGTATTTTATCCTTTTTTAGGTCTAGATTCACGGAACTATATTTAGTAACAACTTTATTAAATTTAGGAAAATCCCGAGTTTTTCGCCCCATTGACCTTATATATTTTAGGGTTCGATTTTATGTTCCACTTCTCTAATTTCGTATTCCGACCCAAGACTCATCTATTTAAACCTCTCATGCAATGTGTTGTGATCTTGAGTTATTGCTAAAATGATTATCCACATTTCCCAAACTTATTGGTTAGAGGCCTTCAATATTTTTCTTATTTATTAATCTTATAGCCCATTAATGCTCAATAATGGAGGCTAAAAATTTGACAGCAAATAACTTACCAACCCACAAGGGGTTAGTTGAGATGGTAATGAGCGACTGGCTTTGTTCCCCAGGAAGTGTCTTCAAATATCTACATGCCCCTTCACAGAAATGTGGCCACTTAAATACCATCGTAACTCATGACATGGTGTTGGATGGTGCATGCGGCCCTAGGTAATTCTCCAGTGGGCATGCACGTTAATAATGTTTTAGTTTGGTTTAAGAAATGTGGGATAAACATTGATGTCATAGTTACCCAATTACCCAAACATTGTACAAATTCACCGGAGTACGAACTCTCTTGTTAGTGTACACCAACCACAATTAGTATCAGTAGTTGGAGTTCATTAGCATAACATATTTGGAGAAAAACATTATGACATTGGTATTATTGGTGGAAGATACTTGAGTGTTTAATAGCATAAGAACAACATCCAACGGTTGGGATTTTATGTGTATCTTGATAATATATATCTTGATGATAATTATCTCATGAATATATAATTGAGAAATTCTCCTAATATGATCAATTTTTTATGAAATTCTCTTTTCGATTCATTGTTTATTTTAGGGAAAATTATTCATAATGTAAATAGTTACCCAATTTTATTTAATATAACATACATCTACCTATATATATATAGGGAATGGATCAAGGGACATATGAAAAAACATATGTAAAAACAATGTAACATTAATAAATTTTCAAAATATGGGTTAGAAGTCTGGGATTGAGCTGATTTTTTGTGAGAATGATCTCTATGATGGGAAGATGATCCGAAAAAAAATCAGTCCAATTTGAAACTTTTAACCCCATTAAAAGTGATTTAGAATGTGGACTGTCGATTTTTTGCCAATTTTTACCAATAATTTGTAATTCACTTTTGATGGATTTAAAAGTTTCAGATTGAGCTGATTTTTTGTGAGGATGATCTTCTCATCATAGTGACCGTCCTCGCAAAAAATCAGCTCAATCCAAAACCTCTAACCCATATTTTAAAAAACTATTATTTTTACATATATATATATATGGGTCAGGTTCAAGGGACATATGAGAAAACATATGTAAAAACAATGTAACATTAATAAATTTTCAAAATATGGGTTAGAAATTTCGGATTGAGCTGATTTTTTGTGAGGATGATCTCTATGATGGGAAGATCATCTGAAAAAAAAATCAGTCCAATCTGAAACTTCTAACCCCATTAAAAGTGATTTAGAATGTGGATCATCGATTTTTTGCTAATTTTTGTCAATAATTTCTAAATGACTTTTGATGGATTTAGAAGTTTCTGATTGAGTTGATTTTTTATGAGGATGATCTTCTCATCATAGTTACCATCCTTACAAAAAATCAGTTCAATCCAAAACCTCTAACCCATATTTTGAAAAACCATTGTTTTTTCATATGGCCCTTGAACCGCCCCTTATATATATATAGGGTCCCGTTCAGCAACAAATATTTTGACAAACATTTTGGGAAAACATTTTTCAAAACATGGGTTAGAGGTTTTGGAATGGGCTGATTTTTGGTGAGGATGATCTCTACGGTGAGGAGATCATCCTCACCAAAAATTAGCCCATTCCAAAACTTCTAGCCTTAGTTTACAAGTTGAAAAATCGTGGACTGTCCATTTTTTGTAAACCATATTTTATGGGGTTAGAAGTTTTGGAATGGGCTGATTTTTGGTGATGATGATCTCCTCACCGTAGAGATGATCCTCACCAAAAATCAGCCCATTCCAAAACCTCTAACCCATGTTTTGAAAAATGTTTTGCCAAAATGTTTGTCAAAATGTTTGTTGCTGAACATTTCCCATATATATATATATATAGGGTCCCGTTCAGCAACAAACATTTTGGCAAAACATTTTGGCAAAACATTTTTCAAAACATGGGTTAGAGGTTTTGGAATGGGCTGATTTTTGGTGAGGATGATCTCTACGGTGAGGAGATCATCCTCACCAAAAATCAGCCCATTCCAAAACTTCTAGCCCCAGTTTACAAGTTGAAAAATCGTGGACCGCCCATTTTTCGTAAACCATTTTTGATGGGGTTAGAAGTTTTGGAATGGGCTGATTTTTTGTGAGGATGATCTCCTCACCGTAGAGATCATCCTCACCAAAAATCAGCCCATTCCAAAACTTCTAACCCTATCAAAAGTGATTTACAAAAACTATTTGGCACCAAACTTGTCAAACTTTAGGGCTGTCGAACCGCTCTTTATATATATATATATATGGGTCCTGTTCAGCAACAAACATTTTGACAAACATTTTGGCAAAACATTTTTCAAAACATGGGATAGAAGTTTTGGAATGGGCTGATTTTTGGTGAGGATGATCTCTACGGTGAGGAGATCATCATCACCAAAAATCAGCCCATTCCAAAACTTCTAACCCATATTTACAAGTTGAAAAATCGTGGACCGTCCATTTTTCGTAAACCATTTTTGATGGGGTTAGAAGTTTTGGAATGGTCTGATTTTTGATGATGATGATCTCCTCACCGTAGAGATCATCCTCACCAAAAATCAGCCCATTCCAAAACTTCTATCCCATGTTTTGAAAAATGTTTTGCCAAAATGTTTGTCAAAATGTTTGTTGCTGTGGGTCCCGTTCAGCACCCTAAGCTTTATCACACACTTTAACAAACGTGTTTTGTCTTACATAGGTTAGAAGTTTTGGAATGGGCTGATTTTTGGTGAGGATGATCTCTATGGTGAGGAGATCATCCTCACCAAAAATCAGCTCATTCCAAAACTTCTAACCCCATCAAAAATTATTTACAAAAAATGGACGGTCCACAATTTTTCAACGTGTAAACATGGGGCTAAACATTTCGGAATGGGCTGATTTTTGGGGAGGATGATCTTCTAATCATAGAGATCATCCTCACTAAAAATCAGCCCATTCCAAAACTTCTAACCCATGTAGGACAAAAAACGTTTGTTAAAGTGTGTGGTAAAACTTAGGGTGCTGAACATTTCCCTATATATGTATAGGGTCCCATTCAGCACCCTAAGCTTTACCACACACTTTAACAAACGTGTTTTGTCTTACATGGGTTAGAAGTTTTGGAATGGGCTGATTTTTGGTGAGGATGATCTCTATGATGAGGAGATCATCCTCACCAACAATCAGCTCATTCCAAAACTTCTAATCCTATCAAAAATGGTTTACAAAAAATGGACGGTCCATGATTTTTCAACGTGTAAACATGGGGCTAAACATTTCGGAATGGGCGGATTTTTGGGGAGGATGATCTTCTAATCATAGAGATCATCCTCACCAAAAATCAGCAAGATCATCCTCACCAAAAATCAGCCCATTCCAAAACTTCTAACCCATGTAGGACAAAAAAATATTTGTTAAAGTGTGTGGTAAAACTTAGGGTGCTGAACATTTCCCATATATATATATATATATAAATTAAATGACATAGTTCTTAAATATGAGATGATTAATGGGATGTAGCTATAGTATATAATAAGACAAAAATAATCAAAAGAAAACTTGATAGTGGTTTTTATTATTTGTCTTCTTACTCATCATGTCATCATCATAGCTATATCTTATTAATTGTGTCTTATCTTGGTTTTCTTTCATTTAATTCCAGTCGTTTCAATTAATTGTACTCTTCTCTTTGCCTTCAACCCACAGACATTAAATGCATCATGTCATCATCAATCAATCCTTTATTAAGATTAATGGCTCATCATCTACTTCATATGTCATTAGGGGTATAAAAAAATTTATATTAATTTTTTAATACCTTTTTCAAAGTAATAAAAAAAAATAATAAATGGTCAGTTGAACTGTCGATTTTCATATATTATTTTTTTACTAATTATAAATTAATATTAACTACTTTTAATAATTTTTTGTTATTAATTTTTTGATAAATTATTATAACTATTTTTTAATAACATTAATATTATTTCTAAAAATTATTATTATTAATGTTTTTGATAAATGCATTATATTAATCTGAATAATCTACTATATAATTTTTTGCCATAATTTTCCAAAAATTATTTATTTTATAATTATTAAAAATAAGGAAAAATATATTACTTTCTAACAATATTACAAAATAAAATTTTGAAAAAATATTTATTATATTTTATAATTTCTAATAATTGTAAATTATTATATTACTTTTTTTTTTAATAATTTTCCCTACTTATAAATTAATATATTAATTTTTTTTAATAATTACGAATTAATATATCAATTTTTAATAAATTTCCCTACTTATACATATGTAATCATTTATTTTTAATCATATTTATTTGTAATGTAATCCTGAAAATTATATTTATTTGTAATCCTAATTTTATTTTTATTTTCTGATAATAATAAAAATTATATGAAAAAATATTAATTAATAATTATAAATAATATTGAAAAAAAAAATATTGATAATTCCATATATTATTTGTAACTATCATTATATTAATAATTATTATTTATAACTATTATATTAATAATATAATATTTAAAAAATATCTGGATAATTATTTATATTATCAATATTATTTGTTATATTAGTAATTATTATTTTTAACTAATATAATTTCACATAATATTGATAATTACATATGTTGTTTTTATAATTTATCATTTGTAACTATTATTATATGAATAATTATAAATATTATATTACAAAAGTTGTGATTAATACTTACAAATACTATTGAAAAACAAATAATATTGATAATTACAAATGTTATTGATACTTTTCCCTATTTTAAGTAATTATAACTATTATACTTAAAAAATAATTAATATTTAAAAATAATTACAATTATTATTTTTAATAATCATAACTATTGTATTAATTTTTCAAAATTTTCCTTAAAAATAAGGAAAAGGTATACTAAAAATAATAATGTATTTATAATTATTAAATAATTAATAATTTTAGGTTTTTTTAATAATATAATAAAATAAAAAATATTAAAAAGATATTTCTTACCCGATGTTGTCAGAAAGAGAGGGAGAGTAGGGAATTTAGGGAATTTTTTATAGTGATTGAGAGTGAGAGTTGGGAATTTTTGCCAAAATGATTCGGAGTTGAGGAGCATGTTAGTATGAAAATTGACACTCAAACCGTCGATTTATTACTTTTTTGCTAAATTTGAAAACAATGTTATATTGATAATTTTCCCTTTATTTTAATTCCCAAAATATGAAGAACGAGATCCGAGATTTCAAAGTGGTAATCTTGCTGATATAAAGTAGTAAGATCGTTAATATTTATTTGAAAATTGACAATCTCGTTGGTTATAAAAGTGAGCATCTTGCAGGTTCTCCAATTTTTAGTGAGATCTTTACTTTGTGAACTAGTAAGATTGTTACTTTTCAAATAAATCTCAGAGATCTTACTACATTATTTCAACAAGGTCTACCGATGTACTTATGTGGTGGTGTGCCCCCATTTTCCTCCCTAAATCTTTGTATCAAATTTTCCTCTTTTATAATAAACTTGTTTAGCGAAAATAAAATAAAATACGTTTTTTGTGAATATTTGAGATGCCTTTGTATTTTTTCTAAATTGATGATAAGCCACCATTGACCTTGGTCTTCTCTTATGAACTAATGAAAATATACCCTCATCTCCATCACCATCACTTCATCAATCGTCATCATCATCATAAACTAATAAACTAATTCAAAATTTTTTTTTTTTTTTTAAATTATCGCAATTTATTTCTTTTTTCTTTTTAGATCCATAATTGAGAAAGAGATCAACAAGCCTTTGAAGATAAAGATTTAAAAAAAAAAAAAAAAAAAAAGGGAAAATCAAATTTTCACATGGGTCCCTTCAAAACTTTCTCCCACCAAAGAAATCAAGAATCGTTGCATTAGTTTTCATTAGAAATTACAACTGAATAGGAACCTAACTCATTTATTAGTGGAAACCACATTCCTTACTAAGTTATGAACCCTTACTAGGGGTAGTTAGCTTGAGCACGCTTCAATTCTACAGCCATTACTCCAGATGGAGATCCAGAAACAATCTTTATCTTAGCATTTATCTGTACAACAAGGATTGAAAGATAAAACATTCAAGTTGACTCGTATTCCAGCATGAATTATTCTGCATGGTGTCTTGTGTGAACCGATTTGATTCGAATGATATTTTTAATATCTCAACAAAATTAGTAAAATTCCGCTGAGTCAACTTGAATTTTTTAATTCATAATCTGCCTTATTTTATAAAAATTTAGAATAACTTGTATATAAATATAGAGTTGTGATGAACGCAAACGATTTTGGTATGCAGTTGATGAGGCAAGGGCACAAAACCATAATCTTTTTCATCAGGATACACAAGAAAAAGATGTGAGGTTTTGTGCCCTTGTCACATTAGCCACGTACCAAAACGGTGTGGATTCATACTATTCATAAATGAGTCGTAATTAATAATATGACTTACCAAGTGACATAAATGACTCCATGACATGACAAGTATGGGTATCATGGATCTGTACACAACTTAAAAATATATATCTTGAGGCATACAAATCTATGGTTCACCAAACTAGTCCACATCATGAAGTCATTTGAATATGCCACCTGGTGAGTCATATTGTTAGGACTCTTCATAAATATATATTATCATAGTCGTAATGAATGCAGACAGTCTTGGTACGTGGTTGATGTGGCAAGGGCACAAAACCATATATAATTTTCATTGAGATACACAAGAAAAAGATGTGTGATTTTGTTCCCTTGCCATGTTAGCAGAGTACCCAACCTACCAAGACCTTGTGCATTCATCATAATTCGTTATTAAATAAATAATTGTTAACCGAGTTTAAATGTTTATCTCATTTGTTGACAAGATGACTCTTTTCTCATGTGTGTGTGACGAGTGACAACACGCTAGCCTCACTCTTTATTAATAGATCTAACGTTCATCTAAGATCTAAGAAAATCCCTTGGTTTTGAAAGAAACTAAAATTCTCACTAGCTCATTCATGGCTTCCTTCCAAGGAGAAGAAGAACTAAACCATGAGTTCAAGGAACTACTTGTAACCCTTCCTAGAGAGAGAGGATGGAGAACTGAATATATCTCCAGTACCAAGGCTTTTGGTATCCAGCTGATGTACTAAAATCTTTAATGGCATGTCAACAACACTTCCAAGCATGCGATACCGATACACTACGAGTCACCATACCTAAATCTGGTACAACTTGGTTGAAATCCCTTGTGTTCACTGTCATGAATCGTTCTCGTTACACAGTTACTTCTAAGAACCACCCCTTACTTACTTCCAATCCTCAGATCTCATCCCTCACTTGGAAGTTAATGTCTATCCTACTACGCCAATGTCCTACATCTCTCCAAGATTTCTTCTCCAAGGTTATTAGCACACACATTCCTTACATTTCATTACCAGGATCCATCAAGAACTCGAATTGTCGATTGTCTATCTATGTCGAATCCCAAAGACACTTTGATCTCCCTTTGGTACTTCATGAGTAAGATGAGACCACAATGTCTTGGAAAACTTTCACGGGAAGAAGCTTTGGAATTGTTTTGTATGGGAGCTTCAGGGAATGGACCATTTTGGGATCATGTGTTAGGATATTGGGAAGAAAGCTTAGAGAGGCCTCAGAAAGTGTTGTTTTTGAAGTATGAAGAATTGAAGAAAGACATCACCTCTCAGTTGAAGAAGTTGGCAGAGTACTTGGGCTGCCCTTTCTCTATGGAGGAAGAAAGGGGAGGAGTGATAGACCAAATAAGAAGGCTTTGTAGTTTTGAGGATTTGTTGAATTTGGAGGTGAACAAGAATGGAAATTTTTTTCCTATAATTGGAAATAATGCCTTTTTTAGGAGAGGAGAGGTGGGACACTGGGTGAATTATTTGACGCGTTCCATGGTTGAACAGGTAGACCAGGTCATGGAACAAAAGCTATGTGGTTCTGGTTTGACATTCAAAGATATCGATGTCAGAGTGGGTTTGTAATGTTACATTACTTAGTGATGGTGTACTGTAATAAGGTGTATTGCCATTCCTTTTCATAAGGATTGGAAAGATAAGATTAAATTTCTTTATGTAGAGTTTAATCCATGTAGGATTATTCTTTGTTTTCTATATATATTAAACGTATTTGGGATCATAGTATTGTATTCCAATTATAAATAAAAGCTTCACCTCTTTCTGTTTCAAAGCTTTTTTTGGTGGTTGTTATTCTTTCAGTATGCATTGCAAATAATGAAAATCTTATAATATATTAATTAAATTGAATTTCAACATACTCGATTTGTATAATTATATATGAATTTATTTAAATATAATGCACACAACAATCTAAGATTTTAATCAAATCTCAACACAACATGAATCCTTCGAATAAAAATCCTTTGATATTTGTGTAAGTCCTATGAATTGAGTATGATTCATGATTGGAATTAGATGATTTGTCAAATATTAAATTTTAATAAACATCATGAGGTACAATTTCAAGTGAAGTGATGACAACTGTACTTTCTTTATCCAATCGGATCAAAAAGAAATATTCTGGGATTGTTGAATTACAAAGAAGATAAATATATAAAGCACTGGAATCATCATAGTTTATTTTTTAACTTCTCCGAAAAGGAAGGGTGGTAAATGGATCACTGAACATTCTTGTGTATAAATACAATGTAACACTACAAAATAATAAAAAAATCAATGTGTTTTTACTAATATATATACGTTAATAGATTTATTCTTAGACATATGACAAGAAATTCATGTCCATCCATGCAATTTGAAAGATTGAGGATTGGGACAGATGATGATAAATAGAGAGTTACTTAATTCAACAATAAAATAAATTATCGATATAAAACAATGAAAAACTAAACAAGATCACACCAGATGAATTTTCTTTTTTTCTTGCTAGATTGCTTAATTGATGAGACATTGTTTACTTTCTTTTATGAACTTTTCTTTATATAATTATGAGTTAGATAATATCTCGTAAAGTATATCAAGATTGCTAAATAGATTCTTTCATCATTATTTTAAAGTGTTTGTATTAAAGGAAATCGTCCTTATGTGATAAGTATTGAGTAGAGTGTCAACGGGTACCCATTTACCCAAAACCAAATCGGAATCGGAAGCAAAACTGAAATAAAAAATCCCGGTTCCGATTTGCTTTTTATTGGAACCGATTAGAGCCAGGTCTAATATGGAATTGGTGGCTCCCCCAAGTACTTCTTAAAATTCTGGAAAGCTTGTTCGCATTCCTTTGTCCATTTAAATTTCTTAACTTTATTTAGAAATCTGAATGACGGTCTGCATCTGTTTGAGACTCGGGAGATGAATCTATTTAAGGCGGTGACTCTTCCCATCAAAGTTTGCACTTGCTTGATTGTCTTCAGGCTCGGCATATTTGTCAAACCTCTGATCTATTCTGGATTCACCTTTACTTTTCATGACCATGTATCTGGGGAATTTTCCTGATGAGACCCGGAAGGTACACTTCTTTGGATTTAACCTCATTTCATATTCTTGAAGCCTTGCGAATGTCCTTCTGAGATAGCCTAGATGATTTCTTGTGCTTTTTCTTTTGACGAGCTTATCCTCAATGTAAACTTCCATCATTTCTTCAAATATTTTTGTGACTAATCTCTAGTGTGTGGCTCCTGCATTCTCCAACCCAAAGTGAATAACTCGGTAGCAAAACAATCTCTGCTCCATCGTAAAAGAAGTTTTCTCCTGGTCCTCAACAGCCAATAGTATCTGATTGTATATCGAGTATCAATCCATGAAGGACGATGTCATCTCTACTAGCCTGTCGATTCTCGACAATTGGAAACTATCTTTCGGACAGGATTTATTGAGATTTGTAAAGTTGATGCATACCCTGACTCTTTCGTCATTCTTTAGAACCGCTACTATGTTTGCAATCCACTACCTATATTCCACCTCCTTGATGAATTCGACCTTCAACAACTAATTGATCTCATCATTTACCCCCTCTCTGAGATGGGTGGATAATCTTCTCGGTCTTTGTTTATATGATTTGGAAGTCGGATCCACATTTAATCTATGGCAGGCGACATTTGGATCTATCTCAAACATATCCTATAACAACCATGCAAATATGTCTTTATTATCTCTTAAGAACCGAATTAACTCTTCTCGTTCCTCATTTGTCAACAACATCCCAATGCTAGTAGTTTGCCTCTGCTCTCTCCCGAGATTGACCTTTTCTACTTCCTCTATTGCTGCCACCCGTGGAGGGGGTAGCATTTCCTGTAATTGCTACTGGTCAGTTTCAAACGCAGACACTCTTTTTTTCTTTCTCTCGCCATGTTCCCTCATCTTCCTTCCCACTTTTATTATCATAATGAAGCACCTCTAGGCCATCTTTGGATCTTGTTGAATTTCCATGGGACATCATTTACTCAAAAACCTTAGTACTTGGTGATAGGTTGATGTACCGCCCTCATTGAGTGTATCCACATCTTTCCAAGAAGTGCATTATAAGTCGAAATAGAATCTATCATGATGAATTTCGTCATAACCACCTCTAGGTTCGTTGAGACGGGAAAAGAAATTTCTACTATTGGAGAGGTCGACATTTTGTTAAATCCGAAGACGGTGGACTGTGGCGATTCTAGGCTTGATGATACTCCATTTTCTCTACTACCTCGAGGAACAGGATGTCCACTTCACTTCCTGCATCAATTAGAATCCTTATCAAATTTATATTTTTGACCGAGAGTGTTACAACTAAAGTGTCGTAATGAGGTGTGGCCACTCCTCGAAGATCTTCATGCGTAAACATTGTGGCCTTGTCTCTTGAGATTGACTTTGGAATCTTTACAACATTCACTTCTATTGAAACATGATATAATTCTTATTTCCTTTACTTTCATTCGAGTAACGTTCCCTATTTGTTTCTTGGCATTGTGCTCTGCGTAGATTGTATGCACCATCCTACGTCCCTCTTCTTCCCGTTGTCGATCTTCTTGAGGTAGAGGATGAGGTACCTATTCATCTTGTCATCTTCTCCACTCCTTTCCTTTAGTGGTAACTTTCACATATCTTTCGAGCTTCCCATCCTCAATCATATCTTAGATGATGTTCCTGAGTCTTTAACAATCATCCATTGGGTGGTCCTCGGTCTTATAGTATTCCCAATAAGGCTTTCTTAGCTTTCCTTGGTGGTAGGATAAAATTCGGATCATCCCTAATGTACCTCAGAATCTCTGACATTTTGGTGTTCAACGTGGTGTAATTTCATCTTGTCCTCTATGTTGATCTTCCTCTTTCATCTCAGCTCCTATTCCTTCTGACCTTTGGTTCCGTAGGTTTTTCAGCTTCTTTAATAGGTTCTACTTAATTCACCATTTTTACCATCGACGTATGCCCTTATATTCTTCATCGTCTCTTCCACTATGATGTATTTTTTCACCTTCAGGTATAAGTCTTCCAGTCGTGTGGGGTCAGGTTTGATCAACGACTCATGTAACGGAGTGCCTAGTGTAACTGTCATCATTTAAGTCGTGCAAACAGTTACTTCGTCTAGATTTTCTAGTATTAATAACTTTGTTCTAAACCTAGAAATGAAGCTTGCTTCTTGTCATAAGTGAAACAAGACGTTCACGTAGACTTTCTTTTTCTGATTGTGGATGAACTGCATTACGAAGTTTTCTTCAAACTCAGAGAAATTGTTGATGGAACCAAGAGACAACCTCTTGCCTGCACGTTGATGGAAAGAGTTTGCAAAGTAGTGCATCATGTCCTTAATAAAGAATCATCTAGTTTCGATAATGCATAATGTGATCCAAGGGGTCTTTTGTCCCATCAAATTCCTTAAACTTCAGAGGATGAAAGTTTCTCGATGGTTCGGATGCCAATCATCAGAGAAAATGGTATTCCACGAAGTTCATTGATAAGGCCCCGTGCTAGCCGATTTGCATATTTTCCTATATTGTTATCGACGTCCCTCCTTTAAAGCAACTCCCCGAATTCTTCCTTATTGACTAGATTCCGAGCTTTCGAAATTTCATTTAAGTACATGCGTTCTGATTGAGTTCACAATTCTCTCGAATTCTTTGCGCTCAGCTTTATCGTTCCGAGGTTCACTTTCTTGTATTTCTCTACTCTTTGGCTCCTCCCTCGTTTCAGATCTTTTCAACAACATCTATCTCAACTGCTCATTCTCTCTTTTGATAGCTTGAATCTCATCTCTTTCTTGTTGGAATCCCTATTGCATCTTTGTTCTCATCTTAGTAAATATATGTTGGATAGCCAAGATTGGGTATATTGGACCCAAGGGAGGGTTCAATGGCTGAGGGTCAATCAGTGGAAGGTTTGATGGCGGAAGGTTTGTTGGTGGAAGGTTTGTTGGTGGAGTGTTTGCTAGTGGAAGGTTTGTTGGTAGGGGATTGACTGGTTTCCTAGTCATTTCTCACCTTGGCCTTTCCATGTTGGTCGTTTCTCTTTGTTTCAATTTTCACGAACAACGTGAAATTGTAAATGCAATTTTTTTCACTACCTCGAAATCTCCAACTCATGCCTTGATTTTTGATCTTCTTGAACTATTGGGTGTGCCTCCAACACAACCTCTTCGACGATCTTGTCAGAAATAAGTATTAAAATGTGCAGAGTTTCCCTTATGTCCTAGAAAAAATATGTAAATTTTGTGTGCTATTCTTCTCTTATTTATAAATGTTTTTTTCATGTTCTTTTTGGATTTTCTATGATATTATCTTCCCTAAAATTAAGTGTAGTAGTTAGAATGTATTTGCTCCTTTTTCAGGTCTAAATTCACAGAACTATATTTAGTAACAACTTAATTAAATTTAGGAAAATCCCTAGTTTTTCGTCCCATTGACCCTATATATTTCGGGGTTCGATTTTATGTTCCACTTCTCTAGTTTCATGTTCCGACCCAAGACTCATCTATTTAAATCTCTCATACTCGTCGAATTATATTCCTCGGACTCGGACGCTCACGACGTCTTTCTGTGTTCTTGGGACTTGATTCGTATTCATGCCCCGTATTGTAATCTCGAGTTATTGCTAAAATGATTATCCACATTTCCTAAACTTATTGGCTAGAGGCCTTCAATATTTTTCTTATTTATTAATCTTATAGCCCATTAATGCTCAATGATGGAGGCTAAAAATTTGACAGCAAACAACTTACCAACCCACTGATGGTAATGACCAATTGGATTTGTTCCCCAGGAAATGTCTTCGAATATCTACATGCCCCTCCACATAAATGTGGCCACTTAGATACCATAACACATGACCTGGTGTTGGATGGTGTATGCGGCCCTAGGTAATTCACCAGTTGGTATGCACGTTAACAATGTTTTAGTTTGGTTTAAGAAATGTGGGATAAACGTTGATGCCATAGTTACCTAATTACCCAAACATTGTACAATTAGTATTAGTAGTTGGTGCTGATGGAGCATAACATATCTGGAGAAAAACATTATGACATTTGTAGTATTGGTGGAAGATACGTGAGTGTTTAATAGTGTAAGAACAATATCCAACGGTTGGGATTTTATGTGTATCCTGATAATATATATCTTGATGATAATTATCTCATGAATATATAATTGTGATCAACTTTTGATGAAATTCCCTTTTCAGCTCATTGTTTATTTTAGGGAAAATTATTCTTAATGTAAATAGCTACCTAATTTTATTTAATATAAGATGCATCTACCTATATATATATATATATATGCATTGAAGACGAAGAGAAAACTGAAATTAAATGACATAGAACTTAAATGAGAGATAATTAATAGTATATAACTATGGTGTGTGACAAAAATAACCAAAAGAAGAACTTGAAAGTGGTTTTTATTATGTGTCTTATTACACACCATGTCATCATCATAGCTATATCTTATTAATTATGTCTCATCTAAGTTTTCTTTCATTTAAGAGTAATGTTGGGTTGACACAGGCTGGACACTGTGATTCTCACAGTTCTGATGTGGATACTAAGCAATGTCACCTGCTTAATGAGTCAGCTGCCACGTCATTAAGTGAAAGTAAAAAAAAAAAAACAACATTTCTTCTCTTCTCTCGCTGTTATGTCTTCTCCTCTTATCTCCCTGTTTCTTGTACGATATGTATGCAATGGTTCTCTCCTCATAAACTCTCTCTTTCTCTCTGTATTTCTTCTTCATTTTCTCGATCTCACGATTTCGGGTAGGGGTAGGGACAAGTGGGTTCAGGTGAACCTACACAAATTCGAGTGGGAATCATTCGAGTTCGGGTGGATGGTATGGTTCTTCTTCTTCTTAAAGATCTCCTCCTCACTATTAGATGATGCTCATATGAAGAAGAAGGATTAGAGGAATAGATGTTGTTGTTGATTGCTTCTATTGTTATTTTTTATTTTTCAATTTAAATTAAAAAAACGGGTATATTTTTAATTGTTTGTTTGGCATTAATCTAAACTCCATCATGTTTTTGTTTTGCTTCTTAATTCACTTTTGATCCAAGTTCTTGATTCAATTACATTTGATTAAAGGAGTTATCCAATCTATGATGGTTGTGTAGGTAATTTTAAGACAAAATGTTTTTCAAGATTTGATGACTCTTTTGTAATTTTTTTTTCAATCGTTTTGCTCTAGAATAATTAATCTTTTAATTAATTTGAGATAAAAATCTCTTGATTGAGAGCTTCCACTCTTTTGAAACTCAGTAATTTAGCTATCAATGACATTGGTTGAAGATAGTTATCCAATCTCTGATAGTTTTGGAGGTAATTATAACTTAAAGGTATTTTAAGTTCTAAAGGTATTTTATTTTTTATTGAACTATTTTATTTTCTTCTAATAGAAGATGAAAGGAAAAACTGAATCTTTATTACTCTTCTAAATGAAATTAGACAAAAATGCAACTCAAAAATGAGTTCTGTAGTACATTATATGAACATCTTTGATTTTTTTTTTTGTGTCAATCATAGAGATACACTGTTTTGAATTAATTTTGTTTATTTAATGTTTTTTTGAAATATAGGATATGGAAGATCGTATAGTCATTTGAGGGTTATTGTCAAAAGATAAGGGAAAAAGAAAAAGAATTGGGTGAGGTAGAAGAGAGTCCACTAAAGGAAGGAATGGATGGAGATGATATAACATCGAAAACCCAAATGAAGTTCAATTCTATGGAAGATACTTATGTTTTTTATAATATCTATGCTCGAAAAATAGGATTTGGTATCAAAATTAGAAGCACTTAGCGTGAATAAGGAGAAGTGACAAAATGTCTCTTCACATGTGTTAAGGAAGGTAAAGTTAATGTAAAACAAGATGCAGATGGTCATCAAGATTTGAAAGCAAATTCAACAAAAATGTCATCGAGAGTTAGATGTAAAGATAGAGTTAATGCAAGAAGAGATATAAATGGTATGTGGTATTTAACAAAGGTCTCGAACATAATCATATGGTTAGTCCAACAAAGTCAAGATTTTATATGAGCAACAAAAAATTGAATGAGCGGGTAAAAAAAATTTGAATTAAACGATAGTGTAGGGATACCCGTATGCAAATCATTTCTTTCATTTGCTGCTCAAGTAGGGGGCATTGAAAATTTGTCATTTGGTAAAAAAGAAGCTAGAAATTATGTTGAAAGTGCAAGATGTTTGAGGCTTGGTAAAGGTGATGCTGAAGCGATACGCCACTATTTTATACGCATGCAAAAACAAAATTCAAACTTTAACCATTGATGGACATTGATAGTGAGGGGCATTTAAAGCATGTATTTTGGATCGATACAAGACCCAAAATGGGCCTCTTTTTACATGTAAAGTAGGAGAAAGGATGACAATTGGGGGGATTAGTGAGCCCGTCATGAAGAAGTTTGAAGTTTTTTTCAATGTAGAAAAAAGTAGAGGTGCAATGTATATGTCACTCATTTGAGTTTCGAGGTATTTTATGCAATCATGCAATATGTGTTCTTGATGATAATGATGTCACAAAGCTTCCGTCTCAATACATTGTAGAACGAAGGAGAAAGGACTTCAAGCGTTTGCATGGCCTCAAGCGCTCTAATAAAGTTGATAGGTTTATATCTGACCTAATGGATCGTTAATGTAATGACCTGAAAATCCTAAAATATATCTCGAGGAAAGAATTTTAGATCTGTGCATTAATTTAAAAATATGAATTCTTAATTTTTAATATTTGAGAAAAATTAACTTCACCAATAGATTTAAAAGGATCGAGAAACATACTTTAGCCTGTAAGCATGCCTAAATTTGAAGTCGATTGAAAAAATTATCAAATCCTCAAGTTTCGCATTAGATATTTTTCCAATAGGTAAACGACACTTAAGATATGTAATTTGAGAAAACTGATTATACCATTAGATTTGTATCGAAAAATCACCCGAAATAGAGTATAAGTTTGTCCAATTCGGCATTTGAAAAAAATAATTCTCAAAATGACAAGTATGTCCCAACTTAAGTTATATAAATATCTTAATTCTATTAGAAAAATCAGATTTTTTTTATTCTCCTCTCCAAAAAAATCTCAACCATTTTTTCTCGAAATTTGAAACTCAGATCTACGCTAAATGAGAACGATCCGAGCTTAGTCGTAAGAACGAAAGTTGTTCCTCTCGCCGAGGGTTACGCGTGGACGTAAAAAAAAATATGATTTTCGTCGGAAGAAAATTTTGGAGATTGGCCAGAGGCGATTTTAAACTTCGTTCAACTGTTGAATAAACTTGAGGTAGGTTGCCTTCCCTTCTACCTTCTAATTATGCGATAATTTCATAGATAATCCATGCGATCGTCGATAAATCGATCGTTTCATTAAGTTTATACATAATTGAACGATTTGAATCATGTTTGCATGCTTATTTATGATTGATTTTAATTCATTTGATGTAATATAAGCATCTTATAGTTGGTATAATATTTGGATCGATTTTGGTTAAGTTTCGATGAAAAATCAGCAATTTGAAAAGTATCCGAATGTTGAGTTTGATTTTAATATTTTTTTGTGTTGCTTTCATATAGTATGTATGCCCATTTCCTACATATATTTCATTAAAAATAGTTAAGTATTACTTTAAATTCTTTAATAAATAAATAAATAAATAACCCATTTTCAATTTTGATTTTGAAAAATCATTTTTTCAACACTTAACTAAATTTTCACAGATTTCCAGCTTTTATGTCTTATGATTTTATCTTTGTTTCCGAGACTTTCGACTCAACCAAAACCATCGAATGAAATTGGTTGATGCTTTATGGATTTCGAATGACTTTGATAGATATGTAGGAAATTAGATAATCGATTGATTCATTTAATTGATGGATGGATAGAGAGAACGTATGTTTTCGACTGATTGATGGGACAATGCCTCTAGTTCTACGTAGTGGTCATGCCACGTAAAACGTGATAGATAAATAGAGGGATGAGATAGTTGATGGATGAAAATGATAGATAACTATCATTGAAGAGTACCATCAGACTTTGTTTGTATTTTCGATTAAAAGAAATGATATATTATATACAAAATAAATTATTTTATTTACCAGTAAAGATTTGTAGAAAACCCATAAAGAGTAACGCGTTGCTGTGTATCCGGAAGTGGCGAGTCAATCTAAGATAGCACTAGATGTCATATGCTTTTCGGTAGTATGGGATACCTTAGAACATTTTACAACTTATGGGATCCGGAAATTTTTCCTACTTATTTCCTGGGGAACGTTGTATGTAAAGGCGATCTTTGTATAGTGTAGAGCTAGGTGGGGTTCACATGCATTGCCTTTTGATAGGTTTCGACGTGAAGGGTCTCCTGGGCTAGTTAGTGATCACTTTCAGTCTGTAGTAGTCAAACGGTCGACCTCACCATTAGTTGAACTCAGTATTGGGTTCTTGGTCAACGATCAGTCTGAGCCGAATAAATGATCATCCAACTGTGGTATGCTAGACCGGTCACAAAATCAAATTATAACGATGGGATTCCACATCGGATTGGAAGTCTAGAATAACAAATTGCCATAGTCGAGGCGGTTATATCGGCGTGTTCTTCTGCTCTCTTATCGATTACACCGCCGTGTTCTTATTATGTATTTTTTCCTTATTTTATAATGATTGATAGATGTTTTCATTTAAAAGATGCATATGCTACTTTAAATTATTGAAAATAATAGATTAAAGTTATTATAACTGTTTATTGAGTATGCTTAGACATTTATTGTATGTTATATTATGAAAACTTGCATCATTTAATTGTTCTGATGATTACTCGTGCATGTATGACTCGCTGTTAGGACGGTGTTCATCCTGCTGAGTAACATTCCCTTGTTACTAACCTTATCCTTCACATTTCTGATTATTCAACTCTTGAGGAGTTATTATTTTAGGAGTCTTTTGAGGAGGTCCTCGAGGAGGATCAAATTGATGTCTTGCCACCGCCATGTCTTTGAGGACTAGTAGAGGATCCTAATGATTTTTTATTGTAGATAAGAAACATGTTAGTCTTAAAATTTTTTGTAATTCCATATATTATGAGATTGAGGACTTGAATGATATCAGTGTTTGATGATTGTTTTCCGCTTACTCTAGACTCTCGTATAGATGTTAGTTAAATGTTTATTCTGCTGCGTATATATATTTTTTTCCATAAGTATTATTACTTGTGAATATTCTAGCAGGTTGTGTGATTGATTACTTCACACCTCGAGATTCTGACTGATGAATCATAGGGATTCGGGTTGGGATTTCGGGGCGTGACAGTTAAATATTTATTGTTGGGGTCTAATTTATGTTAATGTTTAAAAATTTGTATAAACAATTCGAGTAAATTGGTAGCCAGGTCGGGGTGCAATCATCTATTAGTAATCCTTCACCTTCTTTTGTACTAATAGGCCACCAATTCATGTTCCAAGATTTGTTGCGAAGATTCGCTAATGTCTATTAGTGTTGAGCATTTTAAGAAAATATTTAGTTGAATTATGTTAGTATCTTTTGGCTAACAAAGTTATTTTTATTCAAGAAATTACTAGTCATGAAACGAACAAATTGCTGGGGAAGTTACACATTTTGCTAATTTACAAAATTTTAGAACTTCTAATTAGCAAGTCTCAATTTGTTTTGAAATCTGGATTTATTTTTTGTATTACAAGTGATTCTCTCACTCATAAGTAGACAGTATATGACATTTGTTCCAAAAATTTTGAGTTGTTTTTAATTAGTTAGAGAGTTAATTATATAGCTTATGTTTGTGCATGGCGAGGGCCACACGGTGTTGAAGTACCGACCTAAGATGGGAATATATTTCTTAGGCTTCTAATAACACGTGGTTATTAGAAGCCTTGAGAGCATTGTGTTATGGGATTAGAGAAAAGGGACATGTGTTTTCAATTAGAATATCCGGTTATACAAATTTGGATTCTTTGTGGATATTGCGTTTGATATAATTAATATTTTTTTTGTATGTTTTGGAGTGATTAGGTAATGGTCTTGATGCCTGGAAAGATAGTTACTTTTCATTTGTATTAGAGAAAAGTGAATTAAAAAGTCTTGATACTTCATTGTTGGACAAGGGAATCCCTTTTTAATTGGTACTTCATTGTTGTCTTGAATTCGAAGATTTCCTATAGTACATGAAGTTGAAAATGCTCCTATTTTCATTATACAGACAATAAGATCTACAACATGGTTGTCTACGTCACCTCAAAATATTTAAAGAACTTAGACTATAATTGAATGACCCAAAGTAATGTCGTCCTTTTGTATTTTGATTTGTAGAAATTTGTAGTTTTAGATTTGAAGTTCAGTCGTGTTTATATGATGAAATTAACAATGTACCTAATAAACCCATGATAGTTTAGAGAGGTTAATTAGATCTTAATGGTTTGATATTTACCTAGGTTTAAAATCTCGTATCAAGATAATATTTCAATTAGGAAAAAATAATCAAAATGGTCTTTACCAAAACATCAAAATAATACGAAACATTCAATACTTTGGGATCAATGTTTCATTCCAAACTAGGCCAAAATCAAAATGTTCTATTGAAACATTCCAAAACAGGATGAACCTTGAATCATGATTTTTACTATCTTCCTTGAAAGAAAGCCTAGCAACTTTGGTTTTTCTTTTGTTAATTGGTAGGGTGATTGGCCCACCTGACTTATTGCTAGTACTGGGTAGTACCCACTGTGCTTGGTACAGGGCCAGGATAACACTTGGGAATTATGTGATTTCAAATCCACTAAGGAAGTCTGCTCTTCATGAGATTAAACCTACTACCTCACACTAGGGTTGATGCACACTAACTCAACAGTTTTGGGCACGTCTCCGCACATTTGCACTGACATTTTAACTAGAATGTCTTGTTATATTCGGAAGAAATGAATCAATGAGTGCCAAGCAAACTACCCTTTGTATGTTGATTTTTCTTTTCATCCATGAATTGAAAATTATAAAATTCACAAAATTGTGGACTTGAATCCTAAGATGGCCATGGCTTGATTCAATACGAAGACTAAGAAATATCACAACAGGTTTTGGTGAATATCTGAGATATCCCTCTGTTTTCAAATTGATGATATACCCTTGACCTCAATCTTTTAAGATAGAAGAAATAAAAAGACCTAAATGATATATCTCACTTCTTATAGTTGAACATCATTCCGACAGTATAAATGGGTATATCTCACATCTTCTTTTACACTTTAAAATTGTGAGACCAAAAGCCAAAAAGAGTGTGTAAAGAAAAAAAAAAAACTAAAAAGAATAACAAATGCAAAGAGACTATAAAGATCGTACTTCAAAAAATTCTGACAATATAAATGGGTATATCTTACATCTTCTTTTGCACTTTAAAGTTGTGAGACCAAAAACCAAAAAGAGTGTAAAACTAAAAAAACTGACAGTAAAATAGGGATATAGTGATTGTCGTCGACCGTCGCTATAGGGGATAAAACCGTTGGAAATACATATGGCGACAGCCACTCTAGCCATCGATGATCGTCTAAAACCTCAGACGCTATATGTATTATTGACGGTTAACTATTCATATTATAAATGGTACTTATAGCGACAGCCACAATTGGCCGTTGCTATAGGGTATTAAAAAAAATATATATTTTGTCTTTAACTACAGTCACAGCCATCACTTTAAGAACTTTTTGAAATTGAATATTGGAGATACCCATTTGTTTTGAAATTGAAGACCTAGACCCCAACAAAGAACATGAAAAGACCCAAATGCCCCTCATCTTCAACTAGAATCTGCCAAGAATACACCTATTAACCAAACTTCTCCCATCAAGAGCAACGAAAAACACAATCTACATGTGAAATTCAAACAATTTAAGTAGAAACCAAATTAAAAATAATCTAAAAAGTACACTCAAAATACAATTAATTGAAAATATATGAAAGCGATGCCATTCAAATTAAAACATAGAGAATGAAATTGATGTTCTTCAAATTAAATAAGCGAAAAATCATACAAAATCATCAAGCATTTAATAGAATTTAAAAGATAGAAACAATCCCAAAACCCCAAGAACAAAAATGGAAGAACTTCATTCATCAACCGAATTTTGAATTATTTTTAGGAAATCAACATTACTAAGATCTGAAATTCTATCAAATATAACAAATGGATACTTAAAATCATACAAATAGAAGAAAAAGGAACACAAAAATAAAAGAGAGAGTTCTAAATAATAGTGAAAAAGATAAAAATAAAATAGAATTTTCCACATGGTTAACATATTGGAAATAATGTGACAAACAATTATAACTAATTATCATGTAAAATATAAAAAATCAAAACTTAGACAAATAACACTAAAGTACTGAACGATTAATGATTAATCCCCAAATCTACCATGTGACCTTCACCAATAACAATACAACACTATAATCACAGAACACTAGTGACGATATGTAACTGACCTTAACATAATGTCTCAATCAACCTTAAAACAAACAACATGACCATTTAATGGTAAAAGAACATAAAATATTAACCGTGCTAAGTGGTTCTATTACTAGAAAGCCAAGTGCAAAGTGAAATAGATTTAAAGGAAACTCAATTAACATATATGATGAATTAGGATTGGGTCATCCAAACAATAATAAAAATATGATAAAAATATATACCTTGAGAATGGATGTATCTTAAATAGCCACTCGTGCCCATGAAGATCCTTAACAATTTAAGTCATGAGTTGTGATTGATTGGGTCATGTCCTAAATAACAAATCCCTGTCACACCCATAAATCACTTAACACAAAAATAGAAAACCCAATGGTAAAAGAGTGAAATTACCAAAGGAGGGAGGCATTTAATGAGATAGATATATGAGAATTCATCAAAAAGAAAGAAAGAAAAAAATTCTCCTTGCTATGTAACGAGAGACACACTATCAATGGTGAAAATCAACCGAACAATAGATGCATCTATGCTTCTTCTATCCCCAGTAGTGAAGAAAGGTACCAAATATATCAAACCCTCAAAAGGATAGAAAAAGGGCATGAAGCTATTATCTTCCTCATAATTTGATGGTCTTGGTGTTGGATGTACTGGTTATACACTTTGTGATTTTGCATCTAAGTATTTTTCTTAAGTAAAGCGAATTGATTTGCAGCTAAGTACTTTTCTTTTTATCGGTAATTGTAATTTTTTTTGCAACTAAGTAGTTAAGTACTGTTGTAGGATCATTTTTAGATGTCCCAATAACTAACATCTTACCTATCAAAATAATGGAAAGTCTCACTTAATAACACCTAGCCATACAAAAGTCACTGCAATACAAATGAAAGGCATATAAAAAAATTATTAAATGAAAGGAAAAAAATGGTAACACATACCTGTCCACGATCAAACAGTGCTGCCAGGTTCAAACATCGGATATATGATAATCACAAACAGACCTGCTTGGGTAAACAAGTAGGGATGCTCAACAGCCACCTATAAAATCAAGTTCATGTTAGCACAACAGATGGGAAGCATTAAAAATGCAAAAATAAAAAAATAAATAAAAAATAAAATACACTTGAAAAAAATATTTTGAATTACACAAAGATGATGCTTACCTTGTATACACGATCATGAGGATGTAAGTCTATCAAATTTGAATCAATGCATTCTTTCAAGCTTGACATGCCCATTGAATTGGGGGAGTTTTTAAGTACGGCTAACATCTGAAAATATGCCAACAATAAAAAAGGCAATTAGATGGTCTGCAAATTGTATATTGTGAGAATATGTGTTGTAAGGATTAAGAATTGACACATCCATAACAAATGGTTAACCATTCAGAGCATTAGATAAATCCTGACATTGTTCTCACATGACAATGACATACTTCTAACTACTCAATAAGTGGAAAACCAGTTAGCTATTATCAAAAACACTAAATGTTTTCCATATCATGACCATCACAAGGATGAGTAAGGCTAATGTGAGTGTCACAACAAACACCACAGCAATCCCTACAAATAAGAACAAAAGAGATTTTTTGTAAAATGTATCAATTGTAAACATGAAGAAATAAAAATAAAAAAAAACTAAACTAGCACAAAAATAATAGAAGGGTCACATGAAGCAGTAACACAACTTAAATAGAATCTCTAAACTCGGTGGCCCTAAGGCAGTCAACAATATACAAAATTTCAACATATTAAAGTATAAAATTTATATCCAATCAAATCAATTTCTTCTTTGAGTCCTATCTAGTTAGGGCTTATATATCTTTAGTAAACAAGGAGAACAAAGTAATCCATGATATAATTTACCTTATTAAATATGATAAAAATAAGTTAAGGATCAATTATTTAAATTCATGGATCACAGTTGTATAAAATAGAAATAAGAGGGTTCGACGACAAGACTCAACCCATAAATTATGGTCGAATTCTGATTAGATTGGTACCCAAAACGAACTGAAAACACAACCAATAGGTCCAACATTCATTAACATATATATAGTGCTATAGATGTCATTGTTCGTGTAATGAAACGTAGCAGATACTAATGGCGAACCAAGTATTCTGCTCCAGTCCTAGGTCCACCCATTTCACACCATGATAAAAAGTTATTGGTCCCAGAACCATTAGTAACCAAAACATCGACACCCACACTAATAATTTGAATGTTAATTTATATATTCTGAACAATGAGGGTAAGCAAAAAAAATATATGAATTCTAGAGACTAGTTAATGCCTTCAATCTAGAGAATATCAATAGTTAATTAATCAAAATTTTGAGAGTTATGAGAACAGACTTAATTTTTCAATCTAGAATTTTAAGAAACCTTGGAACAGGAAAGACCACTTAAAAGACCTAATTTTGGTCACAAGTTCCATCCTAGCTTATGTACTCCATCAAAGAACGAGGAAAGAGAAATGTGTCCCATTCAACATTTTTGCTGAAAGAATGTTGTGACTACATACAACTTTGTTCAACTTAAGCTATAACTAATATTTCTTTAGTTTATAAAGCAGAGATTTTGGATGCACTAGATTATCTGACGAAATTTCAAATTTTCAAATTTCGCTTCTACTCAGAAAGGGAAAAAAATTAACATGGGTATTTTAAGAATATAGTCAGTAATCAAGTATCAAGATTTAGCATTCTTATAATTAGATAAATAATAAATAAAATGTGCTTACTACAACGAAAGACTCAATATTCAATTTATGTAGTGAAAATAAAAGAGTTCAACCATTAGAATAGAAGATATCCTTTAACAACGTGAAACTAACAAGGCCTACTAAGTTTGCAGTCCTAGGACTAAATCACAATGCTAATATTCAACATACATATAAATGCAGGGTTTAAGGTTATGGATAAGAAGTAAACCTGTAATCATTTATTGTTCTTTGCAATAGCTTTTCAGCATCTTTAAGATATCTAGCATATTCCACCCGCCTATTAGTAGGTACCAGGAAAACAATAGTAAGATGTAGAATAGTAAGTAACCTATTCAAGTAGTGTGACATAAAAAATAGAAGTTCACCTTGAAAACAATCCCATATCAAGGCAAAGGAGGCTCAACAGACAACGCTTTGCAAGCTTCACGGAATTGCTTTTCAAGAAAAGAAAGGGATAATTCTTTGTAAGGATGAGAGACAATCGAACCAAAAATTTCAATAGAACTTGAAGCATAATCGAGAACTATCCAAGGGAAGCTTGGTTTCAAAAATTTCTGTAATGGTTGAATTGAGCTTTCCATTAACACTCGGACCAAGCCCTCGAATGGATATCAATTCTCCATAAGCAGTTGACTCTTCAATTCCAACAAATACTATAGATACTCTTCCATCCAACATTACCCAAGTATATGAATTAGTTATAAATCAATATATGTTCATAGAAAAACACAATCCAACAACATTTGATCATTATAACCCAAATAGGGAAAGGATGTAAGCCATACATAAAAATAGCTATTGTTCCACACTAAAATGTTGGGATTAAAAAATTTGTTGAACAAAAGGGATTAAAAAGACAAAGCGTAATGAAACAAGCTACCATTGCGAACTTGGAGAGCTAAGAAAACCATAGGATTTCTATAAACTAGAATGTTGACTCACTTAATTTGTTTAAAAAAATAATTTGATTAATAGATGCTTTTAACTCTACAAAGATGCTAATTTACAGATTTGTCTTGGTCTTTACATTTATATTGTCTCTTATAAAAGCATGAGGAAACATGGTCTTAAACCCAAGTTGATCCAAAACGAACTTTAGATGAATTTGTTACTGATTGGGACAACCAGTAAAGAGAAAATTCACTCTAAACTTTCCTGATTCAAAACCAAGGCAAATGATATAACAATTTGAGTTTAGAACCATCAGGAAACATGGCCTTAAACCCAAGTTAATTGAAAACCAACCTGAACCAAGGGTTAGTCATCAAGATTGAGCCAATATTTTGAGTATTAAAAAGGGTCCCAACTCACAATTAACATTTTAGAAAATACTATGTGATTTCAACTTGATTTTTCAAAGAAAGACACAATCTTCTACTCTTAAAATTTTGAGCTCTGTCATTCAAAATCCAAAAATTAATTGGAATTTTCCACAACGAAGATGAAAAACAGTCTCAATCTTCTACTTAAACATTTGCAAGTGGTTCGAAGTCACAACAGTCGACAAGAAAATAAAAGTAGCATTTTTATCGACCCCCAAAGATAATTTCATAATTCTCTAATAGAAAAACCTTTCCAACAAATAGTCAAAGATCATTATAGCCAAAAAAAAAAAATTTAGTAAAGTAAACCTAAAAGAGAATTATGAGATTATCAGTGAATTTGATAAACACAAGAAACAATGGAAAAACCTACAAAATGAGGATGAAAACCATTGAAACCCTAGGTTTTTCTAATGCAATAAAGCCTGAAAATTTCAAGCACAAAGAAAATTTTGAAATGAAAAAGATAAATACAAAGAGATAGAGAGGAGAGATTCCAATCAAAATTACCTCAAACATAGAACAATCAACAGCTTTATACATTAAATATGAAACCTCCTCACCAAAAAACCTTTGAGGATCAAGATAGATTGGTTGGACGGATGCTTTGGGTTACAATAATTGTAGATTTGAGAGCTGGAGAAGTGAGATCGATCGAGAGATGAGATCGAGAGAGAGATGAGATTAAGAGAGAGATGAGAGAGTGAGTGAGTGAGTGAGTGAGTGAACGAGAGAGAGAGATGGAGAAGTTCGCAATCGTAGTAGTGTTTTTTGGCAGAAACCTCGTGGTCTAAAATACCACGATTTTGGATTTTTAAAATTCACCGGGCAGGCCCAACAAGTTTGCGATTTTCACGTAGGAAAGGAGGTGGGCTCTCGCAAAATAAAGACTATAGCGATGGTCAAAATTTGACCGTTACTAAAAATTGTTGTTGTAACTTATTTTTCCTATAGTGTGAAAAGAATAACAACTGCAAAGAGACTATAAAGATCGCACTTTAAAAATTTGACAACTTTTTTAGCTAACTATTGTTGCTTAAAGGTACTTTGGTTTTCATGCCAAGTGAAAATTGAAGAACTAGATTGCAAAAGGAAATAATAATTCGTAAACAGAACGAAGATATAATAAGCACACACTGTATCAAAGGGGTGCAAAGGTTGTAATGATGTCAATTCCACTAACAATATTCCTACTTGTTTAGCTAACAATTAAAAACTGAATACCCCATAAATATTTTTTCACTCATTCTCTTTATGCATTGTAAGTTAACTTAACTAAAAAGAAGCTTAAAAAATTGTCAAAACAGGGAAAAAAGCATAATTAAAAAATTAAAATATGGTTAGAATTCTACTAATAACAAGTCATATATATATATAACAAGGTATTTAGTAAACCATAAAATGTAAGAGAGAGAAAGAGAGAGAAGTTGTAAAGAAGAATACCACTCTGTGGTGCATCGTCTTGCATGCACATAGTCCATGGCACACCGATGTTTTGGGCTACTGTCATTTCTGCACACCATTGCACATATAATTTACCTGCTTTTCCATAAGGTCCCATGATATTACCAAATTCAGTTTCAATCTGTTAAAAAAGAAGTCCTCAGATTTTGAAAGAGAAGGGAAACAAAGTAGTTAAAGCAGTAAATAACCTTTACAAGCTTAGTCTCACTCAAACTACTATACTATCATTGTCATAATTATACTCTTTAATTAACTAAAGAGACATACCTGGGTAATGATGATGGGACCCCTTGTGGTGCTACGAGTTTCGCATTTTTAACCATGTCCACTATCTAGTAGTAAATTTTGCATCTCCTCCTACAAATAAAAATATTAATATTTTATGAAACTGAGTTCAGGTACTGTGTTTATACTTTAAAGTCTTCTTTTGGACATGTAAAATTAAGTCAGACAGTTATTATGAGTTTAAACTAGAAAGAACCAAACAGAGCAAATAAATGGAAAAAAAAAAAAAAGACCTTGTAAACCGAATTGTCTGTCCTTAATTCGATTCCTGGTAGATTGTGTAACCACACTGGAAATCCTCTGGTACAAGGAAAAGACATGGATATGTATACAAGTGGTTAACTAAAAGTAATATTGAAGTGTAAAAATTTCTTATTTTCAGTTATTTGCATAAGCATTGAAGTTCTTTGTTGATTGAAGTTGCAAAATAAAATACCATAATTCCATTTGGCACAAACATAAGGTCCAATTCGGAGAATCGCATAAAGTCCCGCTTCTTGTATGTTTCTAAGAAATCGGATAAGGTCTAGATTCCATTTTCAAATACTTTATTGCATTTTAAAAACTAAATACCCCATAAATATTTTTTCTCTCATTCACTTTATGCATTGTAAGTTAACTGAACTATTGATGATCTCAAATTTACAATTAGATTTAGATTTCAGCTATACATATGTATATATATATATATATATATGAGAAGAAAATCATGAGCCGAAGGGACGATTTTCTAAAATTTCAACTTCATTTAAGGTATGGTACTCAAATTTATCACCCATTTTTGTTTTGTTTTTAAGAGTGCAATTAAGACTACCCATTTGAGTTCCTAATTCAGTTTGTAGTAACTGTCATGTATGCATGTTGTGGATGGATTACTTATAGATTGAAGAAGCAACCATCAGTGAGATTCAATTAACATTCCATTAAAACAAGCTCACATCGAAACAACCAGTACAGTAGTTACACTTAGTATAAATGCAAATTAGATATTCATGACATTATTTTATGCGAATCAGACTTCCCCTCCCATCTCTGCACTAAATACCCCATAAATTTCACCTTTACTAATTAGAAAGTGCCCATCAGTTTGATGTTTAAGAGCAGTTATCAACAAAAAGAAGTTTCTAAAAATAAACAATACGGTGAAAACTTGAAATTAACCACTAAAGTTCCCTATTGGCAATTTCGAAATCTTGATTCAGTCCAAATATTTTGAACGACGAGAGAAAAATTAAACAAACCTACCTAAACAAAACAAATTACATGAAAGGAAGGCACAAGATGGTGATTTGTTATGATCCCAAAGAGATGTGAGACTTAATTTTCGGCGCTTCTAAAACTTGGTGCTTTAGTCTACTGGTTGGACTTGTACCAAAAGAATCCAAACTTGTCATCCACAATAACATGAAAATAAACAATTTCAAATTTACCAAATTATAGCAATGCTTATTATGTAGCTAGCTAATCTTTATAATACATCACAAGTATTACCAAGTATTTCAATAGTTTGACTAGTGGTACGGGTAAGAGGAAAGTTAGATCCTATATATTCATCAGCGCCACTCGCAATGTTATGGAATAAATTTTATACACAAAAATGTTCACTAATGTTCTTTGGCTTCCTTCCTGGATCAACATTTGAAACCCCTACAAAAAATCAATAACAATAAGATAAATTATGACAAATTCAATCCTCAAACTCATAGATTCGAATCTTGTACAGAAAATCTACCACCTACATGCATTTTAAAAAGAAGAAAAATGATAAATAAAAGAGGAGACATTCCAAAAATAATATAGAAGATTGAAAAAAGAAAATGAATTTCAAATCAATCAAACCGCAAAACCAAATAACACAAGCATAAAGTTAAATCAAGAACATAGCCATAAAATAGCTAGGGTTTAAGTAGGGATCATACATCATTAAGCAAAACACAAAATTAAGCTAAAAAAACTTCGATTTGAGTCATCAGAAACTTCAAAGATCATTATTGGCATGCTTTGGAAGAAAATACTTCTTATAGGCATAATATCAAACAGATTGTGAGTAAATGGAGAAGGGAAAAGAGTTCTATCGAAATACTAGCTCATCTTCTTCTTTGAAAAAGAAGATTTTCTACTTCCATTAAAATCATCAATGATTGAGACAAGTCCATGAAAGAAGTTCAATCGAAGGAATTCAAGTAGAGATCAAATGGAGAAAATAAACACAAACCTTGATGATCCTTCGAAATATGTTGGTATTCGCCACAAGAAGTTAGATTTAGAGAAAGACAAAAAGATTCATAGCTTCTTTCAAATAAGAGATCAATCATCTCAATTAGCTTTAATGGGATCGAGAAATGAAGAAGAAATACAAAGAGAGAGAGAGAGAGAGAGAGAGAGAGAGAGTTTAAGAGGAGAGAACCGTTGCATACATATCTTACTAGAAACAGGGAGACAATAGGAGAAGACGATGTTTTTTTTTTTTTAATTCATTTAATGACGTGGTAGCTGACTCATTAAATTAGTGACGTGGCTTAGTATCCACGTCAGAACTGTGAGAATCACAGTGTCCAGCTATGTCACCCCAGCATTATTCATCATTTAATTCCATTGCATCATATCATCATCAATCAATCCTTCAATAAGATTAATTGCCCATCATCTACTTCATCTGTTATCAGGGGTATACAAAAATTAATATTAATCTTTTAATACTTTTTTCAAAGTTATCAAAAATAATAATAATAAATGGATGGTTGAATTGCCGATTTTCAACTTGACGAAAATACCCTCATAAAAACCGGTGATCCAACCATTGATTTTCATATATTATTTTTTACTAATTATAAATTAATATTTATTTTTTAATAATTTTTTTGGTAAATTATTATAATTTTTTAATAATATTAATATTATTCCTAAAATTATTATTATTAATGTTTTTGATAAATTCACTATATTATTGCGAATAATTTACTATATTATTTTTTGTCATAATTTTCCAATAACTATTTATTCTATAATTATTAAAAAAAGGAAAAATATTATTTTCTACAATATTACAAAATAAAAAATTGAAAAATATTTGTTATATTTTATAATTTCTAATATTTTAAATTACTATTTTATTTTTTTTAATGATTTTCCCTACTTATAAATTAATATATTAATTTTTTAATAACTATGAAATAATATATTAATTTTTATAAATTTCCCTAATAAATATGTAATTATTTATTTTTAATTATATTTATTTGTAATGTAATCCTAATTTTATTTTTTATTTTTTAATAATTATAAAAAATATATGAAAAAATTATAATTAATAATTATAAATAATATTGAAAAAACAAAAAATATTGATAACTCCATATATTATTTGTAACTATCATTATATTAATAATAATATTATTTAAAAATATATGAACAATTATGTATATTATCAATATTATTTGTTATATTATTAATTATTATTTTTAACTGATATACTTTACATAATATTGATAATTACATATATTAGTTTTTGTATTTTATCATTTGTAACTATTATTATATGAATAATTATAAATATTATATTAAAAAAGTTCTCATCCATACTTACAAATACTATTGAAAAACAAATAATATTGATAATTACAAATGTTATTGATATTTTTCCCTATTTTAAGTAATTATAACTATTATATTATTAAATAATTAATAATTTTAGTTCTTTTTTTTAATAATATAACAAAATAAAAATATTAAAAAGATATTTCTTACCCGATGTTGTTAGAATTAGAGTGATAGAGAGTTAGAGTAGGGAATATTTGCCAAAATGAAAGTGAGTGATTGGAGGGTGTCGGTTTTCATTACCAAGAATGAGAGTGAGAGTAGGGAATTTGTGCCAAAATGAAAGTTAGTGATTAGAGGGTGTCGGTTTTCATTACCAAATGTCAGTTTTCATTAAAAATGTGATTGGGGGTTGAGGAGCATGTTAGTATGAAAACTGACAGTCAAACCGTAGATTTTCGTGGTCAAAAGGGTATATCTATCAATTTAAATGTTTAACACTGAAAATCGGTGTTCCAACCGCCGATTTTTGAAAATGGACGATCGGACCATCGATTTATTACTTTTTGGCTAAATTTGAAAACAGTGTATTATTAATAATTTTCCCTTTATTTTAATTCCCAAAATATGAAGAAGGAGATCCGAGATTTTTCAAAGCGGCAATCCCACTGATATAAAGTAATAAGATTGTTGTATTTTTATTTGAAAATTGACAATCTCTTTGGTTATAAAAGTGAGAATCTTGTAGGTTATCCGATGTAATTATTTGGGGGTGTGCCCCATTTCTTTCCAAAATCTTTGTATCATATTTTCCTTTTTTTATAATACTTCACTTGTTTAGCAAAATAAATAAATAAATAAAAGATATTAAAAAAAATATTGAGCTAAAATTGGAATTTTTTTCCTGTTCAACTAATGAAACGATAATTTAGCTAGTGTCCTTAGAAGAACATTGTGGATCCCCCCTTCGTACATGTCCAAAACTTCTTGAGTTCAACTTTGAAGTGGATAGGCCACTTCAGAATTTTGAAGAAACCCTCCTCATTACAAGATATGTGGCATTTTGAATTTATTTCATGCCTTACATTTCGTCAAAATTTGGAATACCCTCTTGAAATACCTCGTGTAATCAATGGGGGAGGGTTCTTCAAAAATTTGAAGTGGCTTCAAAGTTTTTTCCAAACTTATTGGCCAAGAGGCTTTCAATATTTTGCTTAGTATTTAATCGTATAGCCCATTTATAATGAAGGTTAAAAGTTTGACAGCAACAACTCACATTCACCTCAATACGGACTCTCTTTTCAGTGTACACGAATGGGCACATTGTCATTGCTCACCTGAGTAGGAACTCTCTTGTTCGAATAATGATTTCTTGACTAAAAAGTCTTCACTCGACGATAAACACTCGGATGATGTGAGACAGACACAGAATCCATAGATCATTTCCTCGGGATAATCCATTGCAATCCTCATAAAATATTTCTAATTGAGTATCTAGAGGAAAATGATCTATGATTCCATATTCATGCCACGTCATTCGAGTATTAACTGAGTAAAGACTTTCTAGTTCAAATATCAACACTCCTCATATGAGTACGGACTCTCTAAATTAGTAACATTAGTCAGTGGCTTGGTGCTGATGGAACATTCTCATAATTTGTATCGTGATGATAATTATGTCAAGAATATATAATTGAGAAAAATTCTCCAAAACGAGATCAACTTTTAAGGAAATTTTCATTCCGACTCATTATTTAATTTAAAATAATTATATATTAATTAATAATTATATAAAAATAATATTTTTTTTTAAATTTATCAAAATAAAATAATAAACCACGGTTGAATCATCAATTTTCAACTTGATGAAAATATCCTCATAAAAGTCCATGGTCCAACCGTCGATTTTCAGTTATTACTTTTTTTTACTAATTATAAATCAATATATTATGTTTTTGATAAGAATAATGTTGAAGTGACCTCAAGCTAGAACCTCATATCACATTCCTTGACGTGAAGGTGTATGGGAATCATAAATACTTTTCATCGAGATACGAGTTAAAAAACTTCTGTATTCTGCTTCCTTTCAAGTGACAAGTGACAACATATATACCAGCCTCATTCTTTATTAATAATTATAATGTTCATCTAAGATATAAGAAAATCCTTTAGTTTTCAAAGAAACTAAGTAGGCGTTTGGATAGGACTCCTTGGCTACTTCTAACTCTTGCGGGGAGTTAGAAGTCGTTTGGATGCGTTTGTATGAACTACTCCCTCGAAGAGTTACTCCGCGCAAGAGCAAGAAATTACTCTTTATGAAGAAGTCAAGAAAACCTATTTCTCAAAACTCTTCTTGCGGGGAGTCAAAATCTAACGGTTCGTTTTACCAAAATACCCCTAACTTTATTAATTTTCTATGAAAATATTTCTAATTCATTTGCCCTTAAATCAAACAAAAGAAACATTTATTAATATTAAATTATTATTTTTAAATTTTGAGTATAATGGATTTAAACACATTATATTAATATTTAATATTTAAAATATTATATTATATTATATTATATTTATAGTTAAACACATTATATTAATATTTAATATTTAAAATATTATATTATATTATATTAATATTTATTATATTATATTATATTAATATTTATAGTTAAAATGTCAAAAATAATATAGTTTGAAGGCATATTATGACACTAAAAGACAGTCTGTCAATTTTTTTTTTAAATTTTGAATATAATGGATTTAAACACATTATATTAATATTTAATATTTAAAATATTATATTATATTATAATAATATTTATTATATTATATTATATTAATATTTATAGTTAAAATGTAAAAAACAATATAGTTTGAAAGCATATTATGACACTAAAAGACAGTCTGTCAATTTTTTTTTTAAATATTATGTCAAAAACAGTCAGTCAAATTTTTTTTAAAATTTTAAGTATAATAGATTTAAACATATTATATTAATATTTAATATTTAAAATATATATTATATTATATTAATATTTATTATATTATATTATATTAATATTTGTAGTTAAAATGTCAAAAACAGTATAGTTTGAAGGCATATTATGACACTAAAAGATAAAAAACAGTAACTGGTATAATATAAGGGTATTCTGGTCTTTTTTCTAGAAGTCATGAGAAGTCAGTATGGTTCCCAAACAGACTTCCAGCACAAAAGTACTTCTGCCAGTACTTCATAGAGTTGATTGTCAAACGCCATTTCTGCACAGAATTACTTTTCCAGCTCTTCCATAGAGTACTTTAGCTTATGTTCTTTGGAAGAGTAGTTCTGCTCCTGGTATCCAAACAGGCCCTAAAATTCTCAGTAGATCATGCATTGCTTCCTTCCAAGGAGAAGAAGAACTAAACCATGAGTTCAAAAAACTACTCGTATCCCTTCTTCGAGAAAGAGGATAGAGAACTAAATATATCTACCAGTACCAAGGCTTTTGGTATCCAGCTGATACACTAAAATCTGTAATGGTATCTCAACAACACTTCCAAGCATGTGATACCGATGTCCTACTAGTCACCATGCTTAAATCTTGTACAACTTGGATGTACTTGGATGTTTAATAATAGGGCCGGGTTTGGATTTTGAATGTCGGCCTAGTGGTTGGCCTGACTCGCAAATGGCCCGAATGTTTGTGAAAGTGGACAGTGCTTGGACTAAGGTTTTATTTATTAAGCCCAGTTTGATATTTAGATGGGTTGTGTTAGGGCCAAAAATTTTAATATAAAAAAATCTGGCCCATTTAAAACCTAACGGCCTGATCCATTGACAGTCCTAATTTATATACTAGATGACTCAGGTGAGTCAACTCAACTTTTAGGATTAAAGATTTTTCCCTAGACTTGTAAATCCTACCGCATGGGTGGGAGTTGTAACTCCTTTAAAAATGGGAGTTGAGCACCTTCTTGAAGTTGCAACTCTATGGAATTGGTAAATCAACAACCAATTAGAATTCTAATATCAAATACATTTAGAAATCCACCATAACGAAAATTGTAACAAATAAAATCTAGGTTGTTAAGTACCAAATAAATATAGAAGAAATCTACTATAACTAAAATTTCTAACAAATAAAATATATATCAATCTAGAATTTTGAGCACCTAGAAACCTACTATAACTACAATTCTAACAATAACATCTATCAATCTACTAAACCAAATATTAGGGATATTTATATAACTAAAAAGTATCCTTAATTAAATCAAAACTCTAACATTTTTTTACAGTTTTTTATTTTCATAAAATAAATCAAGAACATTGAAATACTTATAAGCGTAGTTTCTTAACTATTTATTTTGTTGATTTGATCATCAAGAATTTTAGAATTTTTATTTATATTTTACTTTGATTTCATGGAAGTTGTTCATCAATGTTTGTTTACAAAATATATTACTGTTTTAGCGTTCTTGTAGATTTACAAAGTAAATTTTTTTTTTTTTTTATATCTTATATTTTATTTATTTATTTATCATGAATGTTTTATGAAGATGTAATGAGAAAACACATGATTCGTGTGTATATAAAAATCAGTTCGATCAAATTGAACCTCGGTTGGATCCTAATCCAACCAACTAAAAAAAAATTTTGTTTTATTATCGGTTCAGTTTTGCAAACTCGTGAGTGCGAGATAACATTTAGTAAATATATATTAGTTTGAAAATATCTTAGAATGTAAATTTAAAACTTGCTCAATATGTTTATCTATAAACACATGTTAAATATGCCATCTTGACTCTCAATTCAAATATCAACTTGGTGTTTGTATTTTGTTTTTTGTATTTCATCATTTATTTTGTAATATAATAAAGGCAAATTTACCAAAACATGCGTCGAAAAACGAATAATTCCCAAACCGGAGCACTATTGAACTTAATTCCTAAAAAGGTAACTTACTACTTTCGAAATTATATTTTTAAATGGTAAAAAGAATATGACAAGTAAATTTGTTATTTTTTATTTTGAACACTCCTTCGAAAAAACAAATCATTTGTCAATGGCATCCTTTTGACACTGTACAAAAAAATTCATCCGATCTCATGTCAAGAGGATTTTGTTGACATTGACTATTTTTTTTTAAATGTTCTTTGTGAATGGAGTCATTTTGATATTATACAAAAATAAATTATGATCTCACGTCAAGAGGATCCTATTGAAATTGAGTAATTTAAAAAAAAGAATATATATATATATATATATATATATATATATATATATATATATATATATATATATAGGGGGGCGTTCGCTTGCTAACGATTTGGCAAACAGATTGGCAAACTTTTTTCAATCGTTGGATATAGGATAATCGGACGGACCAGATTCAAAATAACAGCTGATCGGTTAAGTTATAAAACTATAACTTATTTACCGCGCCATCCCTCTCTTTCATAATAATTAGTGTTTCCTCCCTCCTATTTTAAAACCCGATCGAACATAACAGGGAGTTCTCTCTCTCTCCATCGTCAAGAACTCTCTCTCCATCGTCTCCCTTCGAACATAACAGGGAGTTCTTTTCGAACTCTCTCTCTCCATCGTCTCTCTTCTAACATAATTGCAGCCGAAACCCTAGAGAAGAGTTTTGCAGTGAAATGAGATCGTGCGAGGGTGAGGTAGTTGCAGCGTTCGTGTTCATGTGAGAGAGAGGGTTTCAGCGTTCATGTTTCGTCGATGGAGTTGCAGCGAGGTCAGCCGTTCATGTTTCATCAATGGAGTTGCAGCAAGGTCAGCCATTCATATTTCGTCAATGGGTTTCAATGCGAGGGTTTCTGTGGCGCCCCGCCGAACGCTAACACAAATCCCCATGTTAGATCTCGAGGTACTAGGTGGCACCTCGAAATTTCGGCATGGTCTCCTCTGTTTATGTTAGCATTCCAAGGCGTTCAACCTGCACCTGATAAACGACATACAATCCTGCATACATATACAAAATATAATACTAGCGGAAGCCTATATACATCTAATAACATACAAAAATTTTAGAGTGCGGAAGAAGAAGTTTATATACACGATTATACAGGAATTTCTCACTCTAACAAAATTCCTAACGCTCAAAATAGGATCCACAAAACTACCTGGAGGAACTGACACCACTAGGGGTAATAACCCCAATACTCACCAGGTAATGGACTCTGGTCGTCTATCTGACCCACCAGATGGTCCTCACTCGCTGGTTCTATACCCGCCTCGCCAACTGCAGGCTCTGAAGCTAAAAAAATAGGAAGGAATGGGTGAGTAACAATGGTTACCCAGTAAGGAAACAAACAATTTCTGCTAATAACCTCTCCTAGCATGAACAAATAAGCATACTAAATCATTTTAACAATGTAAAATTTTAC